>NW_010315517.1:28394-51519 GCF_000700745.2 Antrostomus carolinensis
TTGCCTTTTTATCTCACTCGTGAAAGATGATAGTAATATGCTGTTCACTTTCATTTTACGCAGCCAGTTCTAAACTCTTCAAATCCACTTTTATGCAGACCAGGAGAGAGAAAAATGCTTTTATTAATTAAGTGGCACTCTCTTTGTTCCAGTTTCCCTGGTTGTGCTTATTACCTTGGCTGCTATGTGTGCTTGGCTCTCTCAAGTCATTCTTTTCTAACGTGGTGGTGATGCGGGACGACCAGATGGTATCCAGAACCCTGTTTGAGAGGGCTTTCTCCTCTTGGCTGAGCAACCCTAGTAACTGAAGTCAAGGAGGCTCTATTGTGCACTGAGGAATGTGGTGGGAAGCTGCTGTGCCCTTCCTAGCACACTCAGTGTTGGCATGAAGGGACCGGGGGAGCAAAGACCGACTTATTTAAAAGACCTCTCCATCTTCTTCCCACAAAGCGTAGCACTGCACAGTGAGTGTCGTACCTGCTCTGCTGGCTCACTCCTGCAACTCCTATTTCATCCTGCCCAAGCCAACCCACAGAGCTTACGTAAGGGCCTTTCTGTCCCATTCCATGTCAGACCAATTTTAAATTGAAATCACAGTGCTGAGGGGTGTTGCCTAATCAGATTAGAGAGCTCGTACCAAGTATCCTTACTGCTGTATCGCCAGTTCTTCTGGCCTGTTGTATGTAAGTCATAGTTTTTGAAGTACTACTGTACATGAAGAGTGTGGATTGGGGGTTAGAGGCTACTTCTGTTGTTGGAATTTATTACTTATTTCTTCAACTCGGGGAAAATTATTTTTCCTAGCATCAGAAAACCCTTCCTTTCAAGCCTGTGGAATTTTTTCCTTGTCTGATGCTGATTTGCTGTATCACCCTAGATGCATAAATGTCCATGCAGTGACACCACTGCCAGTAAAATCTCCACCATGGTCTCCAGATGGAATGATGGCATCAGCAGTGGTGGGGCAGGATAGATGCAAATTGGTCAGTCCCCACCTCCATGCTCTCAAGATGAGTCTCTGCTGTGTCTTTGGGCTCGTCACCACCCGAGGCTGCTGAAGACTGGTAGTGTGCACATGGGGTGTTTGCCAAAGGCTGTGCTACACGATGAAGTTGAGCGCATCTCCACGTGTGATTGTGTGAACTGCTGCTTTCCATCCCTTTTAATATTGAAAGCCCTGGCCTGCCTACCAAACCCCCCTCACCCTCGACATAAACGTGTGTGCACTTGCTGGGATGTCTGGTGAAGTTCCAGTCTTGTGTTCAATGTTACAGTAGTATTGCAACAAGTCTGGGCACCTTCCTGCAGGAGGACTCACAAAATCCCAGGTTCTTTGCTTTATTCATGAAGATTTTCTAACCAGCCCTCAGGTTTGTCTTGTCATGGGCTAAATCACTCTATTCCACAGAGGCTTTAATGCATACCTCAAACCCTGCAGGGTATGACAGGGCTGGGACACCAAGGGCAGGCTCTGTGCCCAGCACTCACCTGCAGAGCCTCTCTGTAGATATGAGGGGTGAATCCAGGTTCCTATTGACTTGGTTGGTCACTTCTGAGCTTCAGCACAGATCCTTTCCTGGAGTGCCAGCTCTGAGGATGAGTTTCTCCCTCGTTATGAGTGTCCTGGTTTCCCTGGGATAGAATCATAGAATTAACTCTCTGTCAGAAAAGCTGCATTTTCAGAAGACTGCAGCACCCGATTTGGTGAGAACAAAGTTGATAAGACACTTCTAGTTCGTGAGATTCCACAGTGATCAGGGTCTTTAGCAGTTCAGAGTTAGCCAGGTGCTAAGGAGAGGAGGAGCGAAAGCCAGGGCAGCTGACCCGAGCTGGCCAACAGCAGAATTCCAGACCATAAACATCAAACTCACTATAAACTGGGAAGTTTGCTGGAGATGACCTTCTTCCTCAATGGCCATCATCCCTGGAGGGTCTCACCCACCATTCTGCTCCAGAGTCCTACACTCCCACTTGCTGTGACTGTTGTGCTTTTGTTGGCTGAGTATTTTATATTAGTATTAGTATAATTTGTGTATTTTATATTAATATTAGTATTAGTTCTTATTATTTTTTCAATAAATCTGTTTTGATTTCACCCACAGGTCTCCTTTCCTTTTCCCAATTCCCCTGCCCAGGGGTGAGGAGGGGTCACTGGGTGATAGAACAACTGACTAAACCAAGACAATGAGCCAAATAATAAGTACATACATATATATATATCTGTATGTAGTGTTGGTTTATTTGGGGTTTTTAATGTTGGTTTGGGTTTCTTTTTCCACTCGGCCTCTTCCAGTACCTGGAAGCTTCTGCTGATGAAAAAGCACAACCCAAATGTAAAGTAGAACAACAACCATCTGATCTAGTCCAGGAGGGGATGATCCTTTACTTGTACAGCCCGTGTTGGCGCTGAAAGGAAACACTTTCAGTTCTGTATCTTCATCAGCAGGTGGTGCTGGCAAACTGCACGGTGGTTGGTGCACCGGTGGAGATGTCTGCACCGCCGACTTACGGACCTGTGGGTGGTGAGGTCCAAGTTTCACCGGGATCCCAATCCAGCCTCAGAACAGGAGCCCCATTTTGCCAACGCAATTACCTGAAAAGCTCACACTTCTGACCACAGCCAGAAATGACGTTTATTGTACATGTCATTGGACAGGTTTGCATTGAAATATGGAAGACTAAGTGCACAGTTTTATGAAGGGCAGATGTCTGCATGCAGAAGGACTTGTGTGAACGTGGAAGTACACAGATGGAGTTTCCCTCTTTGAGTCCCATTCTGAAGTGGAACGGAGAGGAAGGTTACAAGTGTGATCCTTGTTTCTCCCTCACCCCAGCATGCCTACAGCTGATTCTTCTTCAGCTTCCATCTGAAAACTTTAATTTATTTTTTTTAATTGTTGGATGTGGCCTTATAATGATTCTGTGATAATAAACATCATAATCATGCAGTGATCTGAAATGAGAGGTTGAAAAAAAACCCCAACAGTTTATAGCAGAGTCTTTACATGGATTTTTATATTTATTTTAACATAATTTACAATTAGAAGTGAATGGCAAATAATCTCAATCATCCTTCACACAAATCTGTAAATAAAATTATTGTTGATTTTTGCATGACCTCATGGCCAGTGCTGCCAACGCTGCCATAAGGTGTAGCTTCACTCTGGCAAGTGTTTCATTTGTCGCAGTCTCTGGTTGGAGGACTGGTGACTGGCACATGGTAAAAGAAGTTATTAAGAAGAACTAGACCATAAATAGCTCGTGCATGGACATCCAGTAGACCTGCAGCAGACACTAGCTCACTGTGGTGGTTCCAGTTGAAGTGGAGCTGTGGAAGTTTGCAGGAGTCTCGTGTGCTTCAGAGCTCACTGAAATATCCCAGGTCATTTTTCATAATGCTTATTTGCTTCCTGAATTTCTCCTCTCTTTAGTAAGACTTTGAAAATTTATATGTTGGCAGTAATGGTTTTTGAGAAGATGCAAGAATGCAACCCTCAGAAGGAGCCAGCAGCTGGGTGATGACTGTAGCCTGTTGTCTTACAGTGCTTGGAATTTGAGCTCAGTGAAACATTTGTCTTGTATTAACAGTTCATTATAACCACATGTAAAACTTCACATCATTACCTGGGATTAAGTCTTGTTCCTTCATCTGGTTTATTATTCAGTTCCTTTGGGAGTGTTTTAGAGAAAGATGTTTTAGATAAGTACACACTGTTCATAACTTTTCAAATTCAGTATTGAAGGGAGCAAGTGCTGTTTCTTAATATCTCCAGCTCCTTATAAATAAAGGAACTTTACAATCATGGGAATTCCCCTTTGGTTTTTTAAATGCAGAATGAGCAAGTGGCATAGCTTCATTGCCCAAGTTCTGGGCTGTTATATATGTTATTTACTAGGATGTAAAATAGAAATCTCATTACTGATTCATCTTTTTGTCTTGGTTTAGTCAGTTGCTCTATCACCCAATGACCCCTCCCCACCTGGAAACAGGAATTAGGAAAAGGAAAGGAGACCTGTGGGTGAAATCAAAACAGATTTAATGGAATAATAAGAAGAACTAATATCAATACTAGTATAAAATACACAAAGTTATACTCGGCCAACAAAAGCACAACAGTGACAACAAGTGGGAGTGTAGGACTCTGGAGCAGAATGGTGGGTGAGACCCTCCAGGGATGGTGGCCATTGAGGAAGAAGGTCATCTCCAGCAAACTTCCCAGTTTATAGTGAGTTTGATGTTTATGGTCTGGAATTCTGCTGTTGGCCAGCTCGGGTCAGCTGCCCTGGCTTTCGCTCCTCCTCTCCTTAGCACCTGGCTAACTCTGAACTGCTAAAGACCCTGATCACTGTGGAATCCCACAAACTAGAAGTGTCTTATCAAGCTTTGTTCTCACCAAATCGGGTGCTGCAGTCTTCTGAAAATGCAGCTTTTCTGACAGAGGGTTAATTCTATGACTCTCTGGAAACCTGGATGCTTTTATAGAGATATATATATATGAAAAAAAAAAAATCTGGGCTGCACACTATGTACAGTGCAGAGCTGCATTTTAGAATTGCTCTGTTTCTGTAGACTCGTAAGAGATCTATAGGGAAAGGATTGCAGAACTATGGCTTGGAGATTGTTTTGGGGGACAGTGTTAGTTCTGCTCTGCTTCCTACTGAGTCAATAAGAAAAAATCCAGAGGGTAGATCCAAGCTCTTCGATGAGACACCTGCCTTGCAAAGCTCTTTTGGCAGTGAGGCCTCTCATCACTGTACGGTTTTAAGTTCACAGAATCACAGAATGGTCAGGGTTGGAAGGGACCCCTGCAGATCAGGTAGTCCAACCCCCCTGCCAGGTACATCTTGAGCAGGTTGCACAGGATCGCATCCGGGTGCGTTTTGCATCTCTGCAGAGGAGACTCCACACCCTCTCTGGGCAGCCTGTCCCAGGGCTCTGGCACCCTCACAGGAAACAAGTTTTTCCTCATCTTCAGATGGAACCTCCTGTGTTCCAGTTTGTGCCCGTTGCCCCTTGTCCTGTCACTGAGCACCACTGAAAAGAGTCTGGCCCCATCTTCTCAACACCCATCCTTTAGGTATTTATAAGCATTGATAAGATGCCCTCTTGGTCTTCTCTTCTCCAGTCTAAACAGACCCGGGTGTCTCCACCTTTCCTCCTAAGAGAGATGCTCCAGGCCCCTCATCATCTTTGTACAGAATCCCAAAATCACAGACTGGTCTGGGTTGGAAGGGACCTTAAAGCTCATCCAGTTCCAACCCCCTTGCCATCAGCAGGGACACCTTCCACTAGACCAGGTTGCTCAAAGCCTCATCCAACCAGGCCTTCAACACTTCCAGGGAAGTTGCGTGAAGTTCTGCTGAAGCCAGTCTGATCCTTGTGCTGTTGTGTTTTACAGCCTGACCCAGCAGCTGGTGGAGGAGCCTGGCCCCACTGACAGACCCCCCGGTTTTGGGGCTGCCACCGTGTTTCCCGCCGGAGCCCACCCGGGTCCCCGCCCGCCGCAAAGCTGCTGTCCACGTGGACCGGTGCTGAAATCTCTCGTCCGGCTGCTGCCAGAGCCTCCCCCGCCAAGCCCAGAGAGATGGCAACAAACGGGACCAAAGTGGCAGATGGACAGATCTCCACGGAAGTTGACGCTTCGATCACCAATGACAAGCCCAAAACCTTGGTAGTAAAAGTGCAGAAGAAGAAAACGGATCTTCCAGACCGAGATACTTGGAAAGGAAAATTTGACTTTCTTATGTCCTGTGTAGGTTATGCCATTGGCTTAGGGAATGTCTGGCGATTTCCGTACCTGTGTGGCAAGAATGGGGGAGGTAGGTGTTCTGACAGCCTCTGATATACTCACGTGATAGAATTCACCATAAAAATTATCAGTAAAGCAGAACTTGGTTTCCGTAGCCTTTTCATCTCTATAGGTGTTTTTTTTTGGTCTTGGATTTTTTTTTTTGCTTTACATTTGTCCAGGAGGGTTGGAGCCATTTTGAAGTGTGGTGCTTTGCTTTGAGGGCTACTCTTTGTGAAGTTTATTCTAACTTCTAGTTGCCAGGTGCTTTTAAAAGACCATAAGGCATTAGAACAGAAC
The DNA here is from genome assembly GCF_000700745.2 of Antrostomus carolinensis. Lineage (NCBI taxonomy): Eukaryota > Metazoa > Chordata > Aves > Caprimulgiformes > Caprimulgidae > Antrostomus > Antrostomus carolinensis. The sequence continues at coordinate 34,484 of NW_010315517.1, forward strand.
TAAAGCACAACACCCTCCAACCCTTCAGAGCTGTCTCATTTGGACTGAGTTTTTGAGAGGATTGCATATGGCTTATGATGCTGCCTCTGAGCTTGCCATAAAAGGCTAACTTCAGCTGGAGAGCAGCCAGCTCTGGTTAAAGCCTTGGTGCTATCTGCATGCACCTGTGAGAGATGAAGGCAACAAAATACAGTCTCTTTTGGATTTTAGCTTTTTACTTAAACAGAGAATATTTAAATGATGAGGAGATACATTTTCCTCCTTCTTTTCACCTCTGAGATACTGGTTCAGAAGCGTACATGTGCTTTCCACTAACTTTTTTGAAAAGTTACACTTAAGAGGAAAAAAAAAATGTGGATTTCTTTTCATACAGAATTGGGGTGGAAACAGTGAAACTCAGTTGTGTTTTTCTGCACTGTAACAGACATTTTCCTTTTTATTTTTAGGTGCATTCCTGATTCCTTATTTCCTTACTTTAATTTTTGCTGGAGTGCCACTGTTTCTTTTGGAGTGTTCCCTTGGTCAGTACACATCTATAGGAGGCCTTGGAGTGTGGAAACTTGCCCCAATGTTCAAAGGTACAGTAGATTATTTTCCATTTGTTTCCAGATTACTGCAGTTGCACAAAGTGACAGGCCAAGGATGTTTCTTTATGCCTTCATATTTTTACTTAAACCATAATTTTCTACAGAAACCCCTAGTTTTCTGAGGTGTAACTGACAATTTTGAAACACACTAGGGTAATATTCATTCCCCACTAAAACTAGGAAGAGTTAGGCATTGGAATCTCAACAAACTTATTTTTGAACTTCAAAAACTTTTCTTTTTTATTAGGAGCATATAAAGACCGTTCAAAATAGCATAGCAAATCTAATAATATTTGTCTGAGCAGTAATGGAACTCTGTTCACAGCAATTTGGTAAATATTGTTTCTGTTTGAGGTCCCACAGGCTTGTGTCTCCTGTTGTTCTTTATGGAAATTCAAAAGCCAGACGCTCCAAAGATGGCAATTTCATGTTGAATTGCCTAAGACAAGCTCACTCCATACTTAGATTTTTAGCTAGTTTGAGGTTTCTCATTGCTAGGACCTCGAGGTTTTAATCTGGATTCTGCATAGACCTACAAACCTCACAAACTGTTTTTCACCCTCTAATCCCAAATCCTTTGACGCTTAAGAGCTCCTGAGCTGACTTCTGGACCAGTAGAGGAGCAAGTGACACACTGAGTTATAAATTACTTCACACAACAGGACTCAAAATTAGCATAGGGTGAGCTAGAAGTTTGTTTGGAGTGGATTTTGTTCTAGGAAATTTTGGATTGGGAGAACCCAGAGAGATGAAAACGTTTCTCACAGGTAAGTATTGTAACTTTGCTCACATTGCTGCTGTTAGGAGGGTGCACAAAGCAAAGTATCGACCTCACTTTGCATTATACTGACTATGTTGAGCTCTTCCTCCTGTTAAGTGTCATGTGGCAACTGTCACCAGCCTGAATAATTTAAAATACCCCTGAAGTCTCCATGTGCAGTAGAAGACAAGGTGTTGTCATTGTGACATTTCTTTAGTTTGAGATGGCATAAACTTCAAGCACGTTGAGCAGTGCACTAATGGCCAGCTGGTCTTATAACTCGTACTCCATCTGCTAGAAGTTTTGGTGGGATGGCTGTTTCACACAATGAGCTGATTTAACTATTTTCCCTAGAAGTAAGAAATGCCTTCAAAATCTCAGCAGCAGCAGCAGGTGTGACTGCTTTCTGCAACTCACAGACAACTGGACGCTAAGATTAAATTTATGGATGACTGAACTATCACCCAAGTTAATGCCTTTTTTATAATGGTACTTTAAAAATTCAGCTTCTGCAGAATTTGGTAAATGGTGTCTGCCCCATATGTTGTATTTTTCCTTCTGAACTGCAGTTCTTCAACTGACACTTGTACAGACATTACTAAAAGTTACCTTTTTGTGTGTCTTTTTGTTTTCTTCACAGGTGTGGGTCTAGCTGCTGCAGTCCTTTCCTTTTGGCTCAATATTTACTACATTGTGATTATTTCGTGGGCCATATACTACCTGTATAATTCCTTTACCACTGTAAGTGTGTGTGTTGCAGGGGAGTTGGAATTGTTTGTTGAATGTAAAGCAAAGCGATAGCTAGCTAGCTGATTCATCTGTCTCGCTGTAAATGAGTGAGGTTAACACAAAATGCACAGAAATTAGTAGGATAGGCCATTTCTTAATAAAGGAAAACTTTTTTGTAAAAATCCCTTTGAATTTTTTTTTTCTCCACAAGAAATGTAGAATAGAAAACTGTGAGAAAAATATTCCATTCTGAGAACTTCAGTGGAGAAATGTAGTAATAGGTTATTTTGGAGCCACCACCATCTCTTTCTTACCAGTTTGTTTAAATTTCTTCAGAGCCATGGCTTTTTCTTCTGTACCCTTTTAGTTTCACTTCTTACCTGTCTCTGCCCTTTAATTGCAGGTGTGCCTGCTTGCTTCCCTGCTTCCCTGCCAGGCAGCTGCAAGTCATGCTCAGGCTTCGGACTACTTGTCCTGGCAATACTAATGAGAGCACTAGTCCCCCTTTGCCCCTGAGCCCACAGGGCACTCATTCCCCCCAGACATTCCCCTTTTCAGGGGATACTCTAATGTATAACTTATTAGTTTTTTTATTCAATAGCAGTCACATAAATATTAGCTATTTCACAAATATTATCATTGCAAGGTGTTTTAATACTGGAGGAGTTTATGAAAGAAATCCCCATGGAACAGAAGGGCTGTGATTTGATCATCTCTGAACTTCCATTCATTGTTGTTATTTTCACTTTATTTTCTTTCCTTTTAGCTTTATTTTTAGTTGCCTTTTTTCCCCTCAAGGATGATTCATCAGCTGAGTAGGTCTTATCTTATTTGGCCAATTGAGGAAACATTCTTACATAAGTCTCAATAATTACTGCATTATTGTTCAATTGTTATCTCTTCTACAAATTTTGTTCGTGCTTGCTTGTTCCCAGCTTTAAAGAATTGTCCCTGGACCAAATTTGCATTAATTATTGTCTGGGGGTGACATGATCATTTCCTTTTTTGTTATCCTCAGATTTGGTATTGATGTAAAAGGTCAGTCATAGTCTGAAAGTGGTGCACGGGCCCATATTAGATGAATATTGACTTACAATTCCCTTAAAGCCTCTTATCCCTGTATTTAAAATATGTAGTACCCTGATAACAACATGTTCTGTGAGAGGATTTTCCAGGATTGTCCATCAGAAGAATATCTAAGTTTTATCTAAATGAGATTCATTGTAATGGATATCACGTGGCAATAGGTTCTACTTCTCAGAACTCCTGAAAGATAACTTAATGTGATGGGCACGTGTAGAAAATGCATGTAGAAAACAGAAGGTTTACAGTTTTCTAATTGTCTCCTGACCTGAGAGGAAAATGGAAATCTCTGATTATACCTTTATTACCTCTGGTGCAACAAGAGGCATCAGGGCCTCCAGGAGGTCCTTTCTGCTGCCCTGGTTTCTTGCAGCACGCTCAATATACCCTCACACGCTGAGAGGCAAATCAGCCTCCAAAGCATTTGGGCTGATCTATTAAAGAAAGGAAGAAAGAAAGATTTTCACATCTGATTCATGCAACTGATATGAAGTTAAATAACTCCTGTGGCAGACGTGCACCCCAGGGAGATCCATGCACTGCACAACTCAGGGTGCATTAGGTCTCCACTCAACTGTTGTTTCTAGTAAAGAGAGACACCTGAGGTAACGCTTACTGAAGAAGTGTTTGAGCGTTTACATTTTTCTCTCTCTCTTTCTTAAATAGACTCTTCCTTGGAAACACTGTGAGAACCCTTGGAACACTGACCGCTGCTTCTCCAATTATACCTTAGTAAACACCACCAACATGACAAGTGCCGTGGTCGAATTCTGGGAGTAAGCTGATGATTTTTGGCTATATCATTCCTGTGCATATGCAAGGATCAGCTTGTTATCATTCATATGCTGTCCTCTGAATTAGTTGTCAAATACTCCATTCTCTTGGCTTATTCTAGACGCAACATGCACCAAATGACTGATGGATTGGAAAAACCAGGGCAAATCCGATGGCCGCTAGCAATTACTCTAGCAATTGCCTGGATTCTGGTGTATTTTTGTATCTGGAAGGGGGTAGGCTGGACTGGAAAGGTAAGATTAAAAAGTACTGTAAATACATTTCAATTAAAAATGCCCATTTTACTCAAATATTCTGACAATTCTTGAGGTAAGAGGCACTGGGGATAGTTTTGCTTGAATAGCTCTGTGAAGTATTTCATTTCTGTCTTTCTTGAGTTGATACAGCACCATGTTTTTGAAAGAGCTGGCTCCTCTGTAGCTAGCTCTGACCACGGTTTTGGATGGTATGTTCATTTACAGACTTCTTGGCTTTTCCAGGTATAAAATTGCCTAAAAATATGTCTGCTTGTTCCTGGGATGAATGTTCTAGCTAGTTTGGATAGCAGTAGAGTGAGGATGCAGTGTTTTGGCTTCAGTGAGAAGCACAGCTCTTGCTGGACTTAGATATGTAAGTAAGCATTGAAGCTGTGTTGCATATGAGTTACTCCCTCCTTTCCTGCTGCCAAATGTGAGCCATAGGCAGTTCTTACCGCAGACATGCTTGCCTGCTGTGCTTCTTGGAGTCTGGCTGGTTTCCAGCTGCAAAATAGAATTTACTGATGAATTAAAGGAAATTATGTTATTGACAGACCTTTCTCCAGGAATGAAAGGGCAACAGCATCTGACATTGGCACATACCCCTTCTTCTCCCCAAAATGGCATGAAGAAATCTTAGGGAAATGAAAAGCCACAGCCATGGGGCGTGGTGGCAACTGAAGGCTCAGGTTATAAGATGAGCTCAGCCCTGGTGTAAAGGGCTCGTATTTTTTCACACTGAAAGAATGAACTCTTAACTTTTGACAAGATAGTTGTAACTGTGACCCACTTCAAGCTGCATTTTGAACATGGCCTAGTTGGGCTCAGACCAATTCATTTCTCCTGTCTGCAAAGAAGGTGGCAAAAAAGGGCTGACTGTTTATTTGGAGCCTGACTTCATCGTGTTTTTTCATAAGGCTTTTGAAGAGGCAAGAGAGTAGGAGCCTGTAGGGCAATTACATCATAACCTAGGTGAGGAGAGAGTGTCAAAAATACAAAAGCAGCTGTCTGAGAGTAGGATAATAATCTAACAGATGTTGTTCTACCAGCAGGATAGGAGAACTAGAACCTGGTGCTGTAGGGAGCTCCCCTTGTTGAATACAAAAAAAGAAGAGCACGAGCCCCTCATGCAATAATATCCCAACCCACTGAATGCCACCGTCAGGAGTCAGCAAGAGCCGCCTGCCGTGCAGACGGGTGTTTAGGGAATTCTGCAGTGGGCACTTGCCTTTCCTCACCAGGCTTTTCCATTGATAAATGCTTCAGTTTTAAAAGTCAGCCTCAGCTGCTGCTACAGTGTTTTTAGGGAGCAAATGTTTTCTGAAGTGTTAACAAGCACAGATCACTCTTCCTTCCGCACTTACAATGTCTTGTTTCTTCACATCAGGTGGTTTATTTCTCTGCTACTTATCCCTATGTTATGCTGCTTATCTTGTTCTTCCGTGGTGTAACACTGCCTGGAGCAAAGGAAGGCATTTTATTCTATATAACTCCCAACTTCAGTAAGCTTTCAGACTCTGAGGTAAATATTCAATCCTTGTAAACCAAAGTTTCACTACTAACTGTTCACCTTTCAGACATATGACCTGCTCCTCGAGTGCAGAAACAGATTTTTAAAAAAATTATTTCCTGCAATCAGGTTTGGCTGGATGCTGCCACACAGATTTTCTTCTCCTATGGTTTGGGTCTTGGTTCACTGATTGCCCTTGGAAGTTACAACCCTTTCCACAATAACGTTTACAGGTAAGCAGATGACTGCACGTATTGCAATGGCACTTCCTGTTGCAGCTGGAGCTGTGTTCTGCCTTTCTGTGTACTTTGAAATTGAAAGAAAGTGTAGTCTCGGGTCTCAGTATTCCATGTTACATCTCACTAGGAATGAGATGTATCACTGCATTTACACTAATGGGAGAGGCAGTGTGACTCGTCCAGCGTGACATGGAATGCAAACTGTGAAATCCTAAATCAGGAAATCTTTTCACAGGAAAAAAGGGTGATAAACTGATGAACAGTAGCATTACTTTACCTGCTGCTTAAAGCACCTTACCTTTATTTCAGGGACTCCATCATAGTGTGCTGCATAAACTCATGCACAAGCATGTTTGCTGGCTTTGTCATCTTCTCCATTGTTGGATTCATGGCTAATGTCACAAAGAGGCCTATTGCAGATGTTGCAGCATCAGGTATCCAATATATTTCTCTCTAAGTCGTTCAGTGGCATCAGTTATTTTTTGTCGTATCCAACTGCTTCATGTAAACGTTGGAAATCCCTCCCTCAGAACATTCCTCAGCTCCCTGTCATTCCAGTTGCCCTTACTGATTGCAAAAGGGAGAGCATTGTTTCAGACCTCTCCAGGCAGCACCAGCAAAATCATTTCATGTCAGCGGCCTGTCTGCCTGCCAGCGAGCGCTCCCAGACCTCTGGTGCGGAGAGCGGCCAGGCAGAGACTCATCTGGAGCTGAGGCCGTGAATACTAATGGACGCTGGATACATTTACAAGAGGTGCCAGCACAGTCTGCTGCTTCAGTGCTTAGCTGTGACATCAGATTATGAGCCTCTTGCTACTGAAATTCTTAAAAGCAAACCAGAAGGAGAAATTGTGGTCATTATGTTTTTGGAGCCTAAATTCTCAAATTCTGGTAGGATTTAAAATTCCTTTTCCTGCTTCTTGAGGTTAAGCCCTTTGAGGCAGATCCATTTCTCACCTGTTCAGACCTACAGATACCAACCAATTTTATGGGACCCTTTATTATGAAAGTCATTTTGCTTAGGGCAGTAAGATGTCCATGGAAGAATTCTGCTCCTCTTTGCAGTTCCTTGTCTGTCTTCCAGATGAAAAAGCTGCAAGTAGCAGAGCAGATGGTTCCCCTAACCCAGCTGGTGTACCAGATACTCACTTAGCAGTTCTGGCCACGGGGAGGGATCTGATAACTGAAAGCTTGGTTGGAAGTCACTGGTGGACAAAATATGTCTTACTACACTAGCAAACATATCCCATTGATGAAATATTTCCTTAGTTAGAAGAGAATTGAAGCCCTAAAAATAATGTTCAGTAAACTACTCAGACAAAAATTGGGAAGAAAATAATGATGGCAGACACTGTTGTCAAAAAATGTTCTGGAAAGTCAGTGGTCTGTGAAATAAGCTTCTTGGATTTATGTATTGGATACAAATATAACTATATAAAGACTACACCTGCAAATAGAACAATATTTTTCTATCATATTAAGGTCATTTTAAAGTACCTAAGATAATAGACTTCTGAAAGATACACATGGCCTCCTGTGGCCCCTAATTGCAAAGGATGTTTGGAAATGTGACCTCTTAATTAAGGCTTCTCTTTCTCCTAAGGAGCTCAGAAACTGATGCTTTATTTTAGCACCACAAGATATTGTTTTGCACTCTTTTACACAGCTTTGTAAAACAAACAATGTTATCAAAAGCTGTAACTGCATTTTGGTGGGATGTGTAACAGAGTAAAATTAAAAACATATTTATCTTAGTTTCTTTTCCTTTTACTGCGGCCATTTGGAAGGCATTCCAATTATCTCTGCTATTGCTAGCAAATAATTGTTTCAAAATCTGCATTACATTTACTCTGACAATTGAGGTGTCTACTGCCAATCCTTGCCCCACTGGTTTGAAAGCCAGACATGTCCAACCAGGGTTTGAAAGCCAGTTATGTCCAACCAGTTGCCACAGACAGACTTACTTTTAATGAAAACAGAAGAATCAGAATCACCCTTAGGTGAGGTACACTACCTTTATTTCTGTGAGTATTTAGTTTGCTCCAGGTTTCCCTCTTAACCTGACAGCAGCTGGCTTCCAGCTGTGCTGTGACAACAAAAAGAGCTCCTTCTTTTTGAATAAGAATTCTCCTTCCAACACGATGCACCCCATCAGCAGGTAGTAGGAACCCAAATGAAAAGGTTTGCCTCTTCACAACTACATAGTTTATTTTAAGATAATTAATACAATACTATAAGCACTGGGAAGTGTTTTCTCCATTTCTGAGCTGTCTTGATTTCTCTTCTGAACTGCAAAGCAGATGACGACAGCTATCAATAACTACTTGAGAGAGAGAGAACGCGGATCAAGATGTGAAGGTGTCGTCCTAGCCGAGGATGACATTCCCTTTCTTTTCTTTACAAAGGTGTCTCTCAGGAGCAGCTTCTGAACCACATCCAGTATTTTGCTTGGTTGGTTTGGGGGTTTGTTGTTGTTTGTTTGGTTTGGTTTGGTTCATTTGAAAAACAAGATACGTGCACTGAGCTCTTGGTCAGTGAACACTGAATAAGCTGAAATCCCTGGTCAGATGCTGCATCCATGGTTGAGTCATTCAAATAAACCTAAAACCTCTGCATCAAGAGGAATAAATAATCACAACACCCAACCCATCACATTGACCTTTTCTCTCCTGTTTCTCCTACCAGGCCCTGGGCTGGCATTTCTTGCTTATCCAGAAGCGGTGACACAGTTACCAATTTCTCCTCTGTGGGCAATACTGTTCTTCTCCATGTTGCTTATGCTGGGAATTGACAGTCAGGTAAAACTGATGTAAAAACTAATAACAAAGACAAATTTTCTGCAGCTGTAATGGTACAAGGTTGGCCTCTCCCTGTGCATTCTGCACAGCCAGCTGTTAGTGGTGCAGAAAGGTTTCTGGAATAATCAGATAATAGTAAGAGGCACTAAGGAGAGGAAAGACTGGGAGATTCAAGGAGCCTGTGATGGTAAAAAACTGATACTTTTATTTTTTCATACTTTACTGACACTTTCATTTTTTCATGAGCTGTTGGAAGCATATACAAAAGGTGCAGAAAATGTTTTGTGCAGACAAAAGGAACTTTCTTTGAAATTGTAACTGTTCAATCACAGTATTAAAAATACCTTTGCATGTTCATCAGTGCAGGAGAAAGTGGGACGTGCTTTACAAGCTTTAGAGGCCACAAATATTTCTGTAAGGCAACTTCAGAACTTACCACACAGAGCAAGAAGATGCAGCACACATTTCATTTTAAGCACATGAATGTCTGAAGCACATTCAGGAGGCAGCAGGCTCATTACATTCTGCATCTCAGCGTGTTCTGAAATCAATTCCCAATGGTAGGGGCTGAAACTTTACTGGTTCAGGCCTTAGCTAAGAGTTATAGGTGGTATCTGACAACTGGAAATTAACGGGGAGGCACAACCCAGAGGTTTTGCAAATCCAAAGCCGATGATCTCCAGAGTTACTGCCTCGATTAAATAATGAAATAATTGTCAGGCAATCGTTAAAAAATGTCTATTGCGAAACAAACAAAAGCACACAGAACAAGAAACAGCACTTTACGAGCTAGAAAGGACGTGCTATGTCCAACAAAAGCATTCATTAATCAGTAATAATTTTAATGGAGGTAGCAACTATAGTGTGAGCACCAAAGACAGCACCATCTCTTATTTTGCAAAACATACTTTGAGGACTTTGTCAGGAGAGTCCCTTCTGCCTGCTGAAATGTTTGGTCGTTTGTATGTGACCACAGGCAGATGTGTTACTCTACTTGCAGCCAGCTGCAGTTGTCAAAGCAGCACCTCGCAGTCATTAGCACAGTCTTCATAGCACATAAGGGATTAGGAGAATTACTAGCTTAGTACTGTACTAGTCTTCCAGTCGAGAAAATCCATCATTTTCTATAAATCCAGGTTGACTTCAGCCTGTGAAAAAAAATACAAAAAGACCAAGAGGGTATTTTATCCTGCAACATGAAAGGAAGCTGAAAATTTATGTTTTCTATTTCTTTGTTTTTTTAATAAGCTTCAGGCTTGACATTAAAACCTATTGCTCAATCTGGGAGGAAACTACTGTGAAATTAATTGGGTCAAAAATATTCTCAAAAGAACTTGTCTCTAGGCAACTAACAGCTGAGGAAAGTAGTCTAATATTATTAAAAAGAATATATATCTACGGGCTGTCATGCTTTCTTCATTTTCTGTCTATCAGTGAAACATTTCATAAGCTATAATTTATGGGAACTGTAACTTTTGGTTAAATTCTGATTGCACTGCTGGAAATTAATAAAACTTTACATACATTCTGGTTTTCATTATTCAGCCATCATAATGATAAACATCTATTTTGAAAATATACATACAGAAAAAATCTGAAGTCCATTTGGAGGACCACATCCTCAGCAAACTTCAAATACAAGAAGTATTTGATGTATTACATATGAGAATCAGTTTTGTGTCTTTAACCTTCCCCCTGCAGCACTGAGCTGATCAAACTTTTTGTGTCTATTGGCTTTCATGTATGTGAGGCAGTCACAGAAAGGAGAAGCGTTAAGGTTTTGAAGGATCTAGGGGTCAGAGCCTTCACTGTGAGTGTATCGTCTTTTATCAAAGGAATGAGCCCTTTATGATCATAAAGCGCAGGCTGTGGCTCATAGTTTGGAATTTGGAGTGTTTTTCTACTGGAAATCCTTTTGCACAGATCTTTTTAGACAGAAACAAGGATGCTCAGAGCACTGCTTCCACCGAAGTCAAGTGAATTTTCATTTGCTATTTAATGGATGCAGCCTTAGGCGAGCGATGGGAACTATTGAGAACTCCTCCCCTGAGTGGAATCCTGCTGTTGTAGTGCGTTGCATCGTGGTTTATTTCTAACTTCACTTGCAGTTCTGCACTGTGGAAGGATTCATAACGGCTCTGGTGGATGAATTTCCGAAGTTACTGCGCAATCGAAGAGAAATCTTCATTGCTGTTGTATGCATTGTTTCCTACCTGATAGGGCTGTCCAATATTACTCAGGTATGTTCTGCAGAAGAACGTGATCTTATGTCTGACCTACAATATCTGTTTTATTTGCCCCTGCCCCAAGCAAGGATCACTGTGAACCATTGGAGGGGCGGGGACTTATCACTGACACTACCTAAAGACTTCAGGAGACAGACATTCACTTAGAAGCGTCAAATGGCTGTAGCACATGGGTGCAGGGGGCCTGCTTCATGGTTCAGGTGACAAGAGAATGCACATCTCTGCTGTCCGTCTTACAGTCCATCCAACAAGTGGTAGCTCGGGATGTTCCCCGTTGCTTCCTGTGACCTATGAGATTGTGAACCATTTCAGGGAAATGATTGAATTCTTGAAAAAAAAGAGTAAAATGAAATCAAACCAGTCCATTGAGTTCTGGCAGTCATCTCGTTTTTGTCAGGATTGACCCCAAGCATTGTACCACTTTAACCTGTTAACTTTAATTTACATTAATATGTCCCTGACCTATTCACCACTGTTACTTTGTAGTTTGCATTTTAATCTGTCTTGAAATTGGAGTTCTTACTATTTATTTTAACTCTTCCTTCTTATATGTTTTAGGGTGGAATCTATGTGTTTAAGCTTTTTGACTACTACTCTGCCAGTGGAATGAGTCTCTTGTTCCTTGTATTCTTTGAGTGCATCTCGATATCCTGGTGCTATGGTAAATAGTATGGTTTTATTTTTTCCATAAGTTTTGCACATCATAAAGATGCTTCATCTACTGATTTGTTCTGAGCTGAGGATGGAACTGAAATTGGCCTTGTTTTATATGCGTATAATTCCACTGAGGACTTAAAGGTGGTTTGTGGAAGTTACTCCTGCCTCTTTAAAACACCCTGTGTATAAGCCAGGAAGTCATTAGGTGCTAAATGTTCCAGGAGTGCTAAATAGGTGGCATCTCCATCTTTTTTCCTACTCCTCTTCCTTGGAAAGCTGGATCTTCAGAGGGTTTAGGTACTGCTGTTCTCACCATAATGACTTTGGTCTTTCAGACTTTGTAACGTTTCATTTCCAGGAACGACTCTATCACTCTAGGATCTTGCAGTGATTTGTTCAGTTCTATCTTGCATAATTGCCCTAAAATATCCAGAAGTCTGGGCTGACAGGCTCTGGGTATAAAGATTAATGAATATGTATCATATTCTCGTCAGAGAATTTGTGCATTTGACCTTAGTGCTGTGTCCAAGGACCTACTCCCGTGATTACTAAGACACTTCAGCTTGGATTACAAACCGATTCAGAGCTAGATAACTGGAGTCTTTTTGCTGTCTTTTAATGACCTTAAGAGGATGGAACAGCATTTTATAGGGGAGAGGTACAGCATATGAATCCAGCAAATGCAAATGGAAAATACACCAGCTAAATAACGAAGAAATCAAATACAAAATTAGAAGAAATATAACAGACATGCCTTTTAGAAGATGATGGAGTGCTGGTAGGTAACAGCAGCAGCAGCAGGGCTCCTTGTTAATTCAGTATGCAGTTCTGCTAGTGGATGGTGTGCATATACCCATGCACAGTGCAGCTGATTAACGCTAGGATGGGCTTATATTTTTTTAATTTAATTTGTGAAAGAGCATTCTTTATCTCTTGTTCTAATAAGACTTAGAGTTGTAATTAACCAAGGGCGTTTGTTGCATCTGACCTTCAGATGTACAGAATTCCTCAGCCTTTGCATGGGAATAAGTTTGCTGGCTGCTAATTAATTAATTACGATGTGGAAGAATGAGAACAAATGATTCCTGGTGCTTCTGAGTTTGCACTTTTCTTTCCCATTTGGACAGGTGAAAAGTTATGTTGGGGTCTGTATAGAGCTTCCAAATATACCTCATCATTTCTGACAGTGTCTCTCAAAACCACCTTCAATTGAATCAGTTGTCTGAAATGTTTCTATACTGTTTCTTATTTCTGTATTTAGGTGTTAACAGATTTTATGACAACATCCAGGAGATGGTGGGATACAGACCCTGCATCTGGTGGAAACTCTGCTGGTCATTTTTCACTCCTATCATTGTGGCAGTAAGGAACAAACTTTTATTATATGATTCAAAGGATGTAAATGAGGTGGCCTCTGTACTACAGTGTTGTCATTTCCACCCCCATAGGTTCATGTTAACTCTGACCTCATTCCTTTTTAAGGATTTGAGCAGTTCCATTGAAGGCAATAGGCAAAAACCTGTGTCACTAGAGGAGGCCTGTGCCCTAAGAAAAGAAACCTTGCAAAATTTCAAGATTTGTATTAGTCCTATTGTCAGGAGTTTGATTAGCAACGATAGAAAACTGTCAGAAAGGAATTCTGAGAATTTCTTGTATTCTTAGAAAAAATTTAGCAATCTCCCTAAGGTCTAAATTTTCTATATACACAAAAATACCCACTTTTTGTGAACTAAATTCCTTCACAGGCACTATTCTGGTAACAGGCTAGGATTATAAACTGATGATCTTCTCTCATGGCATTCTGTGGCACATATTACCCAGTTTATACTATGTGGCTACTGTTTTTTTTCTGGCAAACCTTGCAAGGATTTTGTGCACTGGAAACCACAGGACAGTCTTTTCCTGATTCTCAGCTTTATCCAGTTAAGCCTGTTCAGTACTTTCTGCTAATATAATAATAAGCAAAGAGATGTAAACTTACTGCACATAATCTAGTCAACCTGGATGCTCTATAAAAAACTGTAATCGAGTGACACTATTACACATGACACAGTACTTCTCACTCACTGCTGTTTCTCTGCTATTCCCACACAGGTAGGCACAGAAAAGCAAAGAGCACTCAAGAGAGGCACAGAAATGTGTTTATATTGAGGGTTCCTTGATTCGTCTCTACCCAGATGAAGGCAGCTTTCATATTTCTGAAAACAAGCGTTCAGGAAGGCATACAAAAATGCAATTTGTTTGTTTTAGTGGTATAGTAGGAAGATGACCAACATTGTATGTAAAACTTAACCAGATTTCTCCTGTCTTGTAAAGTCTTTGACAGAATTTGTTGTCCGGTGCAAGGTCAGAGGATAGTGATGATGTGCTAATAAAATCTGCCTCTCTGGGAATATGTTCTGCACAAGGGACAGAATATGTTCTATCCCTGACCCTGGGATCAGAATGAGCTTCCTTCTCTGCTGGTTCAGTTCAGCATGTTTCCCTGATGCAGGGTGGTTCAGACATTTGAAACAGGCCAGGACAGACATCTTCCTTGGGAACTTAAAAGCAAAAAAATACCATGTTTGCAGGTCATCTGTTTGAAAACAACACAAAAGCAACTCACAAGTGCTGCTGATAAATGGTACATTATACATGTGTATGCAGGTGTAACTCCCCAGTACCCCCATCTTTCCCAGTAGCCCCTTCCCTCTGATTTTGTGCAGGTTATCTGAGGACCAGTGGATTCCCCGTACCAACACCCCTGGATAATCTGAGATGCAGTTTATATATGTGAAAATACAGTGTTAATTTTAAACCTTAAGATTAATTTTGATAAGAAGCTTCTTGGGAAACTATCTCCTCATCTCTTGTTACTGAAAAATTCAAAGTGGTTTTTGAATTTCATAGGATGAGATGTACAGACAAATCTGTAGCCACTGACTGAACCGCAGGCTCCATCCTGACTGCCCTCATTTCCCATTAGGTGTTTGTTCAGAGGATCTGAACAATACTAAAGCCTCTGGGCCAAGCACGCGTAGGTGCTGATATCAGAGCAGTCAGGGCAGAGCCAGGCTCTATAGAACATCTCTTATCTACAGCCCTTAGGAGTCTGCTGCTGACCAGGACAGTAGAGCTGTCCTGACACAATTATTCCAGTAAGAAAGTGAGTGGAAACAGCCAGCCAGCTTCACAGTCCAGAACTACAGCTCCGTTATTTATACATCCCCACACGAGGGGCTGAGCTGGCCGGGAGGCAGTCAGTGCACTGGGCTGACATCTGCCTGTTTTCTGACACCTCCATCTGCAAGACTGACCTGCAGGTCCCGTCTCCAAGCCAGTGCCCCGCGGCCATCACCAGGGACCAAAGGGACCCTCTTCTCCTTGCCTGGATGTGAAGGCAGGCTTGAGGTCCGAGTCAGTCCAGAAAAACTCTTGAACACAGAACACTCTGGAAATCTCATCCAAATCTTTTCCGCTGTATTTTGCAGGGAGTGTTTATCTTCAGTGCTGTCCAAATGACACCGCTCACAATGGGGAGTTATGTTTTCCCAAAATGGGGCCAAGGGGTTGGCTGGTTCATGGCTCTGTCCTCTATGGTGCTGATCCCAGGCTATATGGCGTATATGTTTCTAACCCTGAAAGGCTCCCTAAAGCAGGTAAGTCTCTCTTTCTCCTGACTGCATGATTTCACCTTGTGAGACCGGTGCAGACTGATAAAAGATTGCTGGGCAGTTATTTTCTACTCTGAATTTCCTGTGGCTTCACTTGCTTAGCCCAGTTATTTTTCACCAAACTGAAAAACATAAAGACAAGAACCAGACAGACAAAAGACAAGACAGTGTCTGTACCATCTGTTGTTGAACATAATTCACCTCATTAGATGTGATCCTTATCTCTGGGCTTTGACAATTCCAGACACTTTGCATCCAGCTCCTTACACCTAGAAAACAAAGTAGCAGTTTACAAAATACGCAAATTTGTCCTTATTAATGCAAGAGATACTGTCATGTACCAAAGCAGCTGATGCTCTAAGGAACTGGAATCAAATTCTGAGGACTAAACTCACATAACTCTTGGTTTCCATGAGTCTGCTCACAGTGACCCTACGTAGCATCTCCCTGCAATGGGATCAGAGATCTGAGCTCTGTTCTGCATTACACCTCTTCCAAGTTACACCGGCTGCCTTGTTCTGCTGCAGCTGAGAGAAGGGACATGGCCAGTCTGGGGAGCATACGTCATGACGATGCTGCACTTCCCTTTAGTCTTTATTTAAGGGATTTCTTCTTCACAAAGAACATCCGAGGCCTTTTTCTCATTGCACTGTGCCTCTCCGTGATTCCTTATTCCACTTGTTCACAGGAGATGGCACTTCCCATGTGAGCAAGGCGTTGGGTGGCTTAAAGCCATTTTAAGGTCCCCAGAGAAATGCTGCTAAAGGGGTGTGGAATGCTAATCAGATGATTGACCAGTACACTGTTTAATAATCATGCACAATTGCCATACTTTTTAATTGCCATTTTTTTTTTAATCAGAGTGCTTCCTCAGTTTTCTCTCTCCAACCGATAATCTCATTCTGTGCGTAACAGACTCTTGTCTGTCCTCTATGATTGTGGGAACCAAAGATTGTCAAAATGAATTTGTCAGAATTTCTGGAATATTCTAAAATCGGCTGACAGAGCCATCTTTGCAAAGGGACAGATGATCTTAAACAGAATTGATGAGCAGTCCTCATGAATTGCTCAGATCTTGACCCAAATATTTGTCTTCAGCAAATTTTAAAAGACTCAGTGATGCTTCAAAGAAATAAACCCAAAAATTTCTGGGGATTTGTTGCCCCTGCCTGTTCTTAGCTCCTGCACTTCGAATAGCTTTCCCTTGGTCTATGGAAACATTCACGTGCAAATGGAGAAGTGTTGCTCTGAAATATAGCTGCTCCTTGGGCAGAGTTCAAGACCAGAGCAGAAGTTCCTCATGGCAGTCTTGCTGCGAATTAAGCTCTCATTTTTGAAAGTATTGACAAATGATCAGTAGATTATAGGAGGAGCCCACACTACCCATGGGCTTTGACAATCAAGACTGGGCTCTCCTTCTTGAGACAAGTGTGAGCTAGGCAGATAAGCTTCGTGAATGGAGAACACAGGAGGACTAGGAAAGACAGAACAGAAATGAAACAATCTTAAATACAAGTGTACTCTACCTGTTGTATCCTTGGTGGCAGTAACTTCTGCTCCCTGGGGAGGTCACCATTGCATCTGAGATCCAGCTTTGAGTCCCTGCTGCCCAGGGCAAACTTGCAGCCTTTGTGCTTGGCCCGTGGGCTCACAGCAGAGTCTCTCCTCATTTCTTTCCCCTTGGCATGCTCAGTTGTTAATGCCCGGTGCCATCTACCATTTTGTGTGTGGTCTTTCCAT
>NW_010315517.1:51543-56787 GCF_000700745.2 Antrostomus carolinensis
TTTAGCATACATGCCTTACAGCCTTTTTGGTCTCTCGGGAGACAGACAGAATTGTTCATTTTAGCTCTAATGCCTGGACAAAAGTGTTTAGGATTGCCTTTAAAAAAACAAACAAACAAACAAAAAAAAGTAAGCTTAGAAACAGTTTAGAAACCACCTCACATTTATTGTTGTTCTTTAAACAGCGCATCCAAGTAATGATTCAGCCAAGTGAAGACATCACTCATCCTGAAAATGGGCCAGACCAGGCCCAGCAGAGCAACTCTGCAAACAAGGAAGCCTACATCTAAACTTCTGTATTGTAAAAGTACCAATACTACTCCAGAAAAACAAAAAATATGGTTGAATATGACCACAAATTTATGTCTGAGAATATAATTACCTACCTCTAGTGGCAAAAAAAAAAAGAAAAAGAAAAAAATAAAAAAGGTCATCTCCACTACAAGGGAATCGCCATGGGTATGATCCAACCGTTGTGCGAGCTCAGATGTTGACAGTGTTTTGTGTTCTCTGGCAATCCACAGACTGTTAATGTTTTTATCCTTTCACAATAATAGTTGCATATCTTGGAATTTGTAAATCGATGTGCCAAGACCTTTTTAATCTACCTTTTAGCACGACTATTTGAAGTTTTGTGCTGCTGATTTTTAGTAGTTTATCAATATTTCTTACCGCTGAATCCCAAGACTGTTATTTCTGACTTTGCAGGATTAAAATTAAGTTTGGAATTGTTTTGTACAAGAGAGTGAAGTATTTTGTAAACAAGTGATTTCCAGTGAAAAAGTCTGCCCTTGAAATTTCCTCCAGTCGAGGCCATTTGAGGGGGGAAAGAGACTTCCTTCAATCAACAGTAGGCACAGCCTTTAGAAACATTCCTAGTGCAAACTGAGTTAGGTGGCTAGTTGTGGCAATACAGCACGGGCTGGTTGGGAGCACTGGCTGTACTCAGTCTTTCCGGATAATTTTCAAACCAGATCATAAATGTCTTTAAAAATCTATATCCTATTTCTTATAAAAAGAACATATCTTTGTGACTCAATGCGACATGAATCGCAGATGTTAGAGGCAAAAATATGACTTCTAACTTTTTTAGCAAAATGAGAAGTGATATCCAAGAGCTCTTAAAGATTCCCAGGAGTAAAAGAAATACAAAGTCATTGCAATTCAAGCTCAGAGTACTTGAGCTTTTATTATGCTGTTATTATTCTACTATTATTACATTGCCACCAAAATAGAAACCAAAACAATGGCTTAAAGATTGAAGCTTATCCTTGGAGTTCTAATGTAGGGTTTAATTCACAACTCTTCTTTTTAATCTGTTAAAGGACTTTTAACAGTTTCTAATAAGCAAATTACAAAATACGGATCGTTAGCACTTTGAAAACAGTTTTATTTTTATTTACATATTATTTGCAGTGATGAAGGCATGAGGGAAAGCTATTTCAATAATATAAAAAGTCTCCGCTCTGGGCTCAGCCTGCATTTGCCACATAGCTAGAGAGCCCCTTCGGCTCGTGGAATCTTTTCCCTGTGTGGGAAATGCAGAGGTTGGCCCTGGATGGTATTTCTCGTTTGGCAGCTATACGACAGACACAGAGGATCATGGAAAATGCAGTAGTTGATGTTTGATTGTAAATGACTGTGACAGAACTGTGCAATGAAACATGCTTTTCAGCAACTTTTTGTGCAACGTACAATGTTAGATAGCACAATTTATGTAGAACTACTACGTGAAAAACATGTTAACTGTGAATGTTGGGTTTTTCATTGTTTTTGTCTGAAGGTGACAAACATGTTCTTGCAATAAGGTATTATTCTCAGAATGTCAAGCACATTATTGTAGAAATAATATATATATAAAATACACGTGTATTTCCAACTCCATCATCCAATCTCAAAGTACGTTTGGTAGATTCTAAACTGTTTCATACATAGATCAATTGTACAATATTCTGGGCTCCAAGCTTCATCCTACACGGCTATAGCTGACATGCAAAAGTCCTGTTAAGTCTTTGGGATTTAGAGGAACATCCTCCACAAACATTCTACATGGTACATACACATTATAATTGTGAATTTCATTAGACTAAGGTTAAAAATTCCAACTTTCTCTTTCTTGTTTAATGTAATCAAGTCCCATGTTGTCCTAAGCAAAATGCAGTATTTAATGTTTGATTGTAAACACTTATGACAGATGTTTGACAGACCTGCTCTTTAGCAACAAGCTGTACAAACGTATCACATAGCACAAAATAGTGTCGTAGAACTACTGTGTGTAAACTGTGAATAGCTGTATCTTTTTTGTAGTACTTGCCCTGAAAAAAGAGATTCTTGTATGATCATATATGCTTTTTGCAATAAGGAAATATCTGAACACCAAGCAAATCTATCTCTATATAAAAATATATATGTAATATATACATATTCAAAAATATATACAGAGCCTGTTTAAAAGAGTACAGTATTATTTAGTAAGTTGCAACCTGTTCTATGGACCAAATGTAAAATATTTATAAATTAAGATGCATTTTAAATGTCTATAAATGGTGTCATAATTAAAGCACGATTGTTATGTAAGTTTCCAAGAGTTTAGAGGAAAAAGAATAAAGGTTATATTATACATTAAATTCAAAATTTTGCAGTCTTTCATTGGACAAAACCAACGTGTGTTATTTTCTGTGAAGCAAGTTCTAAATGTTTCATATATATATATATAAAAAATATATCCTTTAAATATCAAAATGCTGTATCACACTTGTGATGTGTATAATTAATCCATACTGCTATTTCTGTCATTTAGTTGGTACATGCATCCATTACACAGGAAGCTTCAAAGGTGCCAGTTAATCACCCTACCTGACATCCTGCTGCTTTACTGCTCCTGGTGGAAGATGGCAGACCAGCACCTCTGAGCAGCCCCGGAAAAAAGCCTGGATTTGAAATAAACATCCCCCAGGTACGTTTCTGCTGATACTTTGGGGTGTGAAGTGCAGCACCTGAAGCCACTGGTTTCTGAGCCGTTACTGAGGCGCATACTGTCCCAGGCTGAAGCCAAGGGGCTGCTGAGACAGTGGCCTTCCACTAAACAGAGAGATGATTCCTGCAGAAAATCAAGGGTCTCTCTGCCAGCTGCCATTGAAGTGTGGGAAGATGTCGAGCAAGCGGCACAGCAGTCTGCCTTACAGCTGCATCTGTGCAGTGCTGCTGAGGAGCTGAATGCTCCTGTGCTCTGGGTGTAATTATCTAACTATAAAACTGGAGCAGGACATCATGCTGGGAAAGATTCTAAGCAATTTAGAGAACATGATTAGAATTGAAAATGCTCCTGCTAGAAGCATCTAAATTCATAGACTTCAAATTCAAAATGCTGACCTTAGAAAGGAGCACTCACACGTGCAAGTACAAGGCAAGGGCAGATCCTTCTGCTTTTAAAAAAAGGCTGGGGAGGAAGGGCAGGAGGATGGAGGGAAGATTACAGGTTGTTGTGGAAATGGAGGAAGGAGAGACTTCGATGCATTGGAAGTACAGAGGAAAATTTAAACCAGCTTTAATGTTGAGTTCGTGGGCATTATGTATTGGATTCATGGGCTGCTGCTTTCACAGCCTGTTGTAAGAAAAAGGCTGAGAGTTGCATTGGGGAGAAGTGGACACGTTCCGTGGTGGGTGGCTGGCCATGGCCAGCTGGCAGGGCAAGGGACAGAGGGGGGCGGAAGAAAAGGGACCTGGTTGAAGGACCTTGCGTTAGTGCTGTGGTATTTCCGTGTTCTCCTGGAGGAATTTTGCTGTGCTGCAGAAATCCTGACAGCAATTCAACAAGAAAAATGCAAATAAGGTCACTTCTTCCCTACAGGACTGCAAGATGCCCTGGGAGAAATCCATGTCCTTGCTTGTCAGGAGTATTAGTTCAGCTACATGTGCTTTTATTCTAAAATAACACTGTGTTGCTTTGGGGGGTTTTTTGTTTGTTTTAAGCCTGATTATTTCTGTGTTGTTCTGCTGAGGCCACAATAGTGTTACCATTAACTATTAAAATTATTCAGCTCCAACTGTTGGCTGGGTCTCGGGGGACTGGGTTAGAACCCAAAAGCATGGCTATGCATTGAGGTGCAGGTGATCTCCTGCGCTGGAAACAAGCCCAGGGCAGCATCTCCTGCCTGCCACCACCCCTTCGTTGTCATCACCACGTTTGGCAGCTGCCACTGAACCCAGCAGGGAGCAGCAACAATGGGTGGCATTCAACCAGTCGGACGTTCTCGTCTTGGTCCCTTCCACTTCAGGAAAGCTTCCCAATGAAGAGGAGACTGAAGGCTGATGTATGGCTGCTGTCAAACACGGACAGATGTGATGAGAAAAGCACCAATATAAAAGTCTTATTTCCCAGGAATCTGAACAGATCAACTCAGAGCTAAGCATGAGCTGTGGCAGCTGCCAACCAGCTGTAGCTACTGCTCTTACCTTCATGTCTGTGAGCGCCAAACTACCCCGAGTTAACTGGTTTCACTGCTTACTCGTCAGATCAAGAAGGACAGCACCAGGCTTTATATTCTAAAGGGTCTTTTTACTACTCCCTCCTCCTTTCCCAGCTTCTCACACTGCTCAGGATCATAAACTGGGGGGGGAAAAAACCACCACCAAATTAAACCAACAGGCCCCCCCACCCCACCCAGATATATCAATATCTGGCCAGTTATTCCGAGTGGCTGGAGATGGCCCTGCAGGTGCAGTGACAGCTCCTGCCCTACCTTCTGATCATTGCCTGGATCTTCACTACAGCTTCCTGGCCTCTCCTGGTAGCACGGTGGTTGTGGCGTGGCTGTGGTGGGCAGGTGTGAGTCACTTCTCCAGGCAGACTAAGCAGCCCTTCAGCACGCGTGTGGATAGAAAATGATGACAAGGAAGAGGAGCAGTCAAGATTATCTTTGTGACAAGTGGCACTGCCTGGATAGAAAGATGTTCAAAACAAAACAGATGAGAATGGGATGGGAGGGAGGGTTTACCCACATACCATTTTCCTTGTTTGTTTGTTTTTCTTTTCTTTTTCCAGTCTAAATCTGCCTTACTTCTTCTCTTCTTCCTATGAAGTTTTGTTTTGATTTGTTTTTGTTTTTTTTTTTAAAAAGGGAGAATTAAATGGGGTAAAGTGAAACATAATATTAGTCCTACCACAGAGCTCAGTCTTCTTGTGAAGCTGATGTGTGTATTGCCACTGCTCAGTTGAGGCCAGTCAATAGTTCTACCACTCTC
>NW_010315517.1:56888-102917 GCF_000700745.2 Antrostomus carolinensis
CTGAACACTTTCTGGACAATGAGCAATTTTCCCCTATTTTCACAGAAATCCAACTATTTTTTAAGGCTACAGAGCAGGATTGTTGTGTTTTGTTCTATTCTGCTGACCAAGCACATCAGTCATTAACTGAAGCAGCCCTGCAGCTCCAGATCTCACTGTACACGTGTCCTTCAGCAGGCAGGTTACAGCAGAGGGACCCAAGAATCCCCCATTGCCATCCCCTCTGCACATGAGTAGACACAGTTGCACACGTGCACACACACACACACACACACACACACTTTTGAACTGCATTCATTCCAGACTTGCCCCCTATTTTAAAATTCCTGAATTGGTGGAGCAGAACTCACACTATTCTGCAGCCTAACTTTGGATTATTTTTTTCCCCAGGTTTGTAAACGGTCTCACATTAAAAATCAGTGGCAAATATTCAGTCACTGGTTTTGAGTGTCCAACAGGCTGAAGTAATCCTGTGAGTTATTTGTGAGTCATAAGTCCACGCTGGTGCTAAATGTGTCCAACACTGCCTAAGAGAAGGACAGGACGGATCAGGCATAGTCACTGCGATGAAAATTAATGCATTTTGCCAGCAATGGTGCTTTAGTCATATGGGAATAGTTGCTTACATGTGTTTGGAGATAAGCAGCCGAGAGGTGTTTGCAAACATTTTAAAGTAACAGTGAGTAGAAAATAGCCAAAATGTACGTTACATTTGTGTCTGGAGTTTTCTCTACACTTTAACAAACTAGATACCCACTTAGTGCCAGAAGGGGAATAATGAATGGAGCAAGTCACTGCCTTATTACATCACATCAATGCCATTTCTGCTCGTTATAATTATTCTAGAGCAACCTGGGAACATCTAAACAAGTTTAAGATAAAAAAGCCTAAGGGGCTGGTTTTAGTCTACAGCAAGGTTCCCCAGACATCACTGGCGCTATCATTTACTGGCACTGCCATATGCAAAAATACAGCAACTCTTCCATCCCAGTCCTCCCTGCCGGTGACTAGCTGTCCCCACGCACAATCGCTTCTAATCAACTAATAGAGTTGATATCAAATTCAAATCAGCCAACAGAGTCAGGACTTTGACCCTCTGCTCAGCCACCTGGCAGGAGCAGTGGCTTCTAAACAGTAGCTCTTCCAAAGAGCAGCCCCCTGAGAGCAGCCCACGGGGTGCTCAGCACCAGTGCTCCGCAGCAGAACCTGGCTGTGCCCGAGGTTTTACTGTTGCCAGGGCTGGTTCCTGACAAAGAGCTGCAGTTCCTGCTGCCGGGGCTGTACAGCTGGGGAATGTCTCATGGGTCTCCTCTGGAGCTCCACAAGCAAAACTTCTGTCCCAACACACACAACTTCTGAAGCAGGAAGCCACTAAATATCAGCTGGTGTCTATAAAGCTGTTTGGCATTGTAGGAATGGAAACAGCCACCCTGGAATAACAGGGGAGCATTTTGATGAAGATCTCTGAGAAAAACAATAAATCTCTTTCTGAATATAAGCCAGAGCGTCAGGCTGTGTTACAGAATTATTTCTAGGTCATTTCAGTTCACTGCACTGCACGGCAAATATTTCACTGAACGAATGACCAAAATAATTAATCAAAACACTGGAAGGAGACACCAACTCACACTGTAGGCAGCTAACTTTGCTGCAAATGTGACAGAGCTCCACGGATTTTAACCTACTCTTTACCAACTGTCAGACAGCAGCAACATGACCTTTACTGCTGATCTTTTCCCAGACGTGGTCTTAGTCTAGGGGCGATCAGGGTGACCTTTCCCAGTCTGCTCTCTCCTGCTGTTAGCAAGCTGTATCGTGGCAGAACTCACCTCTCAGGATCTGTTAGAAAATTATAAAATTAGACTTGGGTTTTGGTTAAAAAACACTCTACCTCACTCCTCCCACACTACTTAGAGTAATTGAAGCTCTCCTTCTATCCCACTTGCTACTGAAGAAACTGTGCTTCCAACAACTGACCACAGTGATTGATCTGGTCCAATGTCTCATCTGAAGTAAGAATGTGCAAGCTGGCAACGAGCCAAAGAAAGGTTTGTTCTTGCAGAGCTGAACCTTCCCTGTTATAATTTACTTGTGGCAAGGTCTGCAGGGGGATCTTAGAACGGTTTGGGTTGGAAGGAACCTTAAAGCTTATCCAGTTCCACCCCCCCTGCCATCAGCAGGGACACCTTCCACTAGACCACGTTGCTCAAAGCCTCATCCAGCCTGGCCTTCAACACTTCCAGGGAGGAGCAGCCACAGCTTCTCTGGGCAACCTGGGACACTGTCTCCCCACCCTCACAGCAAAGAATTTCTTCCTTATAGGTTTTCCAGTTTAAAGTGATCACTGACGAACCATCAATACACAGACAAACAGCTGAATTCGTGCTCACCAGGGAATTACTCTATCATCTTCTATGCCAAAACATTTCCCTGCTATTATTAGCTTACAGAATAACTGCCCAGGGGATGGCTTTAGCCTCACTATGACATTGCAAAATGGGCACACTAAGGTCAGAAAGATTGCCAGCAATTAAGACACACTAGCGATGTGCACTGGGTTTTATTTCTTCCAGTGTCACAAGTCAGCCAGGCCCGTGCAGCACTCAGGACAGCCACAAACCGGTGTATTTACTTTTGCTGCAGACGCTCCTGACACATCAAACCGAACCCGAAACAAACACATCAATACTCTAAGACCCCATGGTTCAAACGTGATGCTTTATCTGATCACATCGGCTCCATTCAGCCCTGTACAATCTGATATTACAAAAAAGTTATTTTAGAAAATATAATTCACTGTTTCCAATGCTGATGAAATAAATGAGTGAATCAGGTCCTGGTAGTCTCAAGCAGTAAGTGAATTGGCAGCAAATGGCCCTTTTAAAATGAGAAAATAAAGAGAGAGGTCTCAATCAGCTAACAAATGTGTTAACAAAGATTTATTACAAACCTGTACTATTTATATTAATATATTATTCTAGCCCTTTTTCCTTCTTTTTTTTTTTTAATTTTCTTTGGACCAGGCAAGGTAAGGCAAAGAAAACAAGGGTGCTCCACAATAGGGATTCTGGCCCTCAAGCACTACTTTATAGACCTGTTGGGGAGGGGTTGGGATGGAGGGAAACATAGACTTGAATGTCTGCAATTAAGCAGTAAAATACACGGGTATAAGCAGATGGTATCACAAAACAAAACAGGAGAACATCAAGGTAGCAAGTTACCTGCTTTTGCTCTTGGAGAACTGTAATCGTACTCAATTGTATTTGTTATTCAACTGTCAGCAGCAAACATTCTGTGTGCGTTGCTTTCATGTTTCTCACTTTCCCAAAAACCTTCCACAAATACGCTCAGAAAAGTTTTTTCTTAGTTCTGTACTTGCTATGTATTACTTCACATTCAATATTTTATGATCTGTGATGTTTTTGCCTCATCCTTTTCCTTTGTCAGTCACAGGCTTCTCCGGGGGTTTCTGCCATGGGTCATTTTGTATTTTCACATTTCGCTTTGATTTTCTTTATCTTATGAAACTAAATTCTCCAAGATTGTGAAACTAGGACTAGTGCATGGGGGTTATTTTAATTTACTGCTGGAAACACTGAATATAAAATTTTCCAAGATCAATTTTTGCTATAGGACTGGCCTCATGAGCGGCTTAGCTTAACATGAAGATGGAAAGTGAAAGGACGCTATGGCACCATCATAGCACTGTCACAATGTCACCCCTTTGAGACAAGCCTCTTTGCACTAGGAGTGCACACTCATGCAGCCTGCCCCATCCACCTGTCCCTTGTTCCCTTCCTAACCCTGCGTGCTGCCACATGCATATGTCCTTTGGGGACACGGACTCTGACATAAACAGAGCTCTTTCGTGCACTGCTGTGGCTGGAGGTTTTGGGGTGCTGGGGTGCTCCCAGCCACAGGGAGCCGTCCCCGGGCAGGGCACGTCTGCTGGCAGCCAGCGGCTCTGAGGGCCGTGGCATCAGCGTGGGGAGTCGAGAGGAGGGGGAGCAGCCTGCAGCCCATGGTACATTAACCAGCAAGGTTTGGCAATGTGAAACTCAATGGGCTGTCAGAACAATGTTCCTCCGATGCTCTGCACAGACCAGCATTTTGTCAGCGCAAGTACAAATGCCAAAACCAGCGAAGGCTTCAAACAAGCCACGTACGTTTTTGCAGTGACTGAGCAATGGGAGACAAACACGGGGGAAAACTAATTTTCCTTAAAATCACTAATAAACACATATGCTGGCAAGCTGGTGGCCCGCAGCTGGTAGCTCCTGTCTGAGGACCAGCTTGTCTCTCTCTGGTGAAGTGAGATTGCCAGTCTCAGATCTAGTGGACAATCTTCACCATTTAAACCAACCTCCTTCACAGACCTTTAGGCAGATGCTGTCCTCACAGGCCCTGGCAACATGCTCACAAATTTTAAAAGGAAAAAAAGGAAACTTGTGAGATTGCATTAGAGCTCAATTAGTCGGACATATTTTAACTTTGTTACTACGACAGTTGTCTCTCTCTGCTTAATGCAGTTTATAATTATTTCTCACTGTTACTGGAGCAGCCCTGAGGATCTCAACACGGCCAAAACCTCATTATTTGGAACACTGCAAAAACACAGAGCCAGGACCAGAACCTTGGCTATCAAAGTCAGGCAAAAGGTTCACTCACCAATCTCTAGTTATCTGTCTGTTGCTGCTGTGAATAACCGATCCTAGTCTGAGGTACAGCAGTGCCCAGTGGAGCCCCATGCAGTGTGACATCCTGGGCTGTGGGAGGAGAGGTGAAGGTGACATTTTAATTGCACCAGCCTGGGCTGTAAGTTGCTTCCCAGTTGCTTCCCATAATCCCTCATCTTCCTCTCTGAGGTGTGTTAACCCACCTCAAACCAGGCTCAGTGCTGGAAGACCCTCTCTTATGTTGGTGTTACTCAGTGGACCTGGTCCAAAGCTGTAACACAAACTAGATGAGAACCCACCTCTCTATCTATAGCTCCTTTACAGCACCGTGGAGAATTCAGCAATCTGCTCCTAACAGCCAAGGTGACCACCTCTGACCGGGTGCAGTCACCCTTTCCCAGCTGGAGATGTGCTGGTGGTCTGCCCGAGCCATTTGTTAATAAACCTGATCCAAAGTTTTTAAAGCATCCTTTATTTTGATTAAGGCAAGTAAGGGAGCACTGAGACGAGCAGCTCAGCTGGCAAACAAGAGGGACTGAAAAGCTCCAATTGTGCGACACGCAGCTGCAGACAAGTTCCTGGGTAGTAACTCCTCCTCAGCTCAGTTAGCTGATGAATGCTCATCTGTCTGCTAACTCAGATGCTGACTTGGTTTCCATTTCAGGCCCATCAGACAGTACATTCAGTTACTGACCATGAGGGATGCACCATTTTCCCCAAGAAAACTCATCTTGGAAACCAGCCCTGGCTTGAAATGAACATTCAGTGTAGGCCAGTGATTAAACCCACTCTCCACTGTCACCTGCTTCTTTAGATCTGACTCCAGGACGATGTTGCCCTAACTGCAGACATGGCAAGGAAAGCAGAGGTGGGGATCAACCCACCGACTACACTTCCTGGAAGGCTGCAACCTCAATGAGAAGGGAAAAAATATCCTTAACATGGGAGCGCTCAGCATCTAAAAATGGGCCCCACCCTCTCCAGCACCCAGTTCTGTTTTTCATGGGAATCTTCCCCATGACTTTGAATCTTGCAATTCACAGACAAGGTCATCTTTGCATATACCCCCTCCATCAAATCTTCTCAAATCAACAGGATTTATGCCAACCATGTGTGGTAATTACCCAGTATTACATTGCTCACATTCAAGGTAACATCCTTTCTAGGGACATCTCTAGATGTCACCTAGAAGTCACCTCTGATGACTCAACTTGAATTATTTCCTTTTTCCCTTCTACAATCCTTCTGAAAGGAGCATCATTTTTTTTGGACCAAAGCAGTTATTTACCCACTAATAGTTAGTAATAGTAATAAATAGTAATAGTAATAGTAATAGTAATAGTAATACCCTCCAGGCTAATAATAGTAATAGTAGTAGTAATAGGCTGCCTAGTAGACTTCATCAAAAAGCTACCAACATCTGGCCCCTAAATTCAGCAATTAATAGTGACTCTAGAACCTATTTTACACACGAGACGGAAAAAAAATCTTTAAGAAACTGCAGAGGGAATTCTGCCACAGTAAACAATAGGTGTAGCATGTCTGTTTGAATAATGTTAGTCTCCTCCAGCAAAGATGATTTATGAGTGGTCTTATTGATTAGATAACAGCTAAAATATTTCTCTCAATCACTCTATTCATTTCCTCTCTGAGAAATACAACATGAAGACGTTTGGCAGCAACTGAAGCTATCTTAATTTTTTAAGACAGATACTGCTTTGTTTATGGGGAAGTTGAGAAACAGAAGCAAAGAAAGAATCCATACCAGAAACTGTCAACCAACCTATGATAAATTAATTAGGAGCGTGATGTTCACCCATTAAAAAAGAAACTAAAACTCACTAAATATTAGTGAGTCACCAATATTTAAGTCATTACTATGACCTTTAGCATGTTTTGCGCCGTCTCCCATCTGTCACATGCCAAGTATACCTCATTAGGCTGTGACTTTAAACATGTTGAATCTACTTTGCTGCGGAACATGAAGCATGATTGCCTCGGGACACAAGAGAGATTGCCTCCAAATAAACATTACACAGTCATTAAGAAAGGTAGCAGGCTAAAGAGAGACTTTATAGAATGCAAATACATCGAGTTAGGCTCCTTTTTTGAAGTCCAAGATTATTTGGTTTTGGAGCAGAATTTTGCTTAACAGTAAAAGTACAATAGAAAAAATTTATTCACCTTGCATTTGGCTTTTTTCAGAACTAAAGTTACTAGGAAGTATTTTTCTATGTAAAAATATAAGGAAAATAAGATTTTCAGCCTGGACATTCTGTGTGCACCCCGACAGACAGCAGCTGGGAGCCCTAGCCTTTAACCAGCACAGCGCTGGGCTGTGCTCTTGAGATACCCAAGGCAGACACGCAGCTTAAACTGTTTCTGTCCACAGCCCAGAGGCTGATGAGACAACCACAAACTGATGTGCACCAAAACCATCAGAACTGCAATTTAGAAGGCACATGAGGACTTTTTTCTCATGGCAGTAAGTTGTGTAGGTGCTTCCCAGCAGACACCCTGGCACTGCTGATCTACAACGCACACAATGGCAACTAATGTGGACGGAGCCACAAGTCATCATTGAACCATAGAATCATTTTTAGTTGGAAAAGACCTTTATGATCATCGAGCTCAACTGAAAACCTAACACTGCCAAGCCCCCCACTAAACCATATGCCTCAGCACCACATCTACACGTCTTTTAAATCCCTCCAGGGATGATGACTCCACCACTTCCCTGGGCAGCCTGTTCCAGTGCTAGACACCACTTTTGGTGAAGAAATCTTTCCCAATATCTAATCTAAACTTCCCCTGGCGCAACCTGAGGGCATTTCCTTTTGCCCTATTGCTTGTTACTTGGGAGAAGAGACAAAGACCCACCTTATTACACCGTCCTTTCAGGGAGCTGGACAGAGCCAGAAGGTCTCCCCTCAGCCTTCTTTTCTCCAGGCTCAACAACCCCAGTTCGATGCACAAACAGTTGCCCACTTGATGCAATTTTGTTTCAAGACAAAGCTGCTTCAGGGCCATGAGACCCCAGAACCAAATGGCATTAACTGCAAGCTCAGCTCAGTCAAGACCAGTAGATGAATGTCTACGTAACACCAGAGGTGTTTTCCCTTTAGTGCACTGGCAATGGAGGGAGATGTACATAAGTGAACAGTACATCATTTCTCACTAGTTGAGCCTTCCCTGGAGAGTTGCTCTTCATTTCTGTCACACAGTATGTAGGTTGGGAATTAGAGTTTCTCCAGTGCTTTTCTCTGTCAGTAAACCCACATGAAACATAGGACTTTAGACGTCTGTTAGGTAAGACACATATGTACAAGAAATTCTGGAAAGAAGAGGCAGTGATGAAAGGCAGACATCACATAACATATCTCCAAACATCAGTTATAATTACTAACATTTGTGAACCTCTAGAGAGGTATAAGATTCAAATGTAAAATGCTTTCATGAAGAGAAAATGGCTCAACTCAGAAAGGTTAAGTCACAATAAAATAGAGATTTTTCATTTTGCTAGCTGAGGCTTCCACTTCTGTCTCTTATCATCTCTATCTCAATCTCTCTCTGTCCTAACTGGAAGGACACTTTCAGAAGGAGACAGAATCCTTGCAAAAACTGAAGCAAAGCCTTAAAAAGAACATGGGACTGATAAAAGGATATAATTTTTAAACAGCAGCTACAAACAGAAGGGTTTTTTTAATGGAAATACTCTCTTTGCATTTCAGAACCTGAGAAGGTTAAAAATTGTAAGGTGAAGGTTTCTTATTTATATGCAACATAGAGGCACCAAGCTCGCTTCAGAAAAGTAACTTGGTGCTGAAAACATGCCCAATAATAACTGTCAATAGCCTTCACTTGCCACAGAAGGATGCAAAGTAGGAATGCCAAAGACAGGCAGAAGCACCGCTGCATTTATGTGATGAGGTTCTCAACACCTTTCCTACTGTGTATGCAAGAGTTCTTCTCTGGTCTTTCAAAAAGAGAAGAAGTGATCTGTTTTCCTTCTCCCAAGGCTGAGTACATCCCCACAGGCAGTTTGATTTAAATTGTAATTATTCAAGAGCTAAGAATTGGCAGCATTTATGATTAAAAATGAAAGCCAGTTTGATACAGCAGAATGGGCATTAGATCACTTTGTTCTTCTTACTAATTATTATATCATGAATGAGTGACATTATTTTTAAAGTCATAACTACAAAGATTTTCTTATGCAAATATTTCCTAACTCTTTAGAAATTAATTAGAATGAAAATATTGTGAATAAATTATTTTAGATGACATACTTATTCTAAGATGCATCTACAGTTAAAAAAAATACACAAATTATTTTCTCTTGAAGAACTAGAGTAAAACATGCTCTGGATCCACATGAACTCATCGCAAAATTAAAAATGGCTTCAGGTACAAAGGAACCCTCTGACGGCTACACCCAATAGGGAGAAATGGCCTGTGACAAAACCTTGCTGCCCATTTCCCTTCTTTGAGAGATGTGTGGGGAGAAAAGAGTGTGCTCTGAGGCGACTCTAGGTGCTAATACTAAGCCACTTTTCCTTCAAAAAAATCAAACTAAGGTCTTTATTTTTTTACTATGTTTTAAAAAAAATTTGAGAAGCTACTAATGCTTTGTGATGATCTCTGTTATGCACAGTATGAACCACCCAGACATCAGATCTAGTGATGGACGTTTTTCTTTACAGCTTCTAAAGAAATTAAAACCCATCACCAAAAAAACACATTCTGGTCTTGTTACAACCTCCGTGGCTCTAGTGGGCACAGCTATTCCTTGTCACAGATATTCCCAGACAAAACCAATGGGGCCACCAGCCTAGAAGAACCTCTCCCTACACTCACCTCCAAGGAGCTGACAGAGCTTTGTCTTCCAATGCTCTGGTCATGAGCTATGCCAAAGTGCTTGGCTCTTCCATGTCAGCTGGCTTAAGTCAGTGGCGATGGGGGAGTGTTGAGAACACAGGCAGTGAGCTTGGTGATGCTGACTGCACGAGTACTTTTTATCTCTATTACACTGTGAATGTGTGTAGGGGACAACACTGGGGACAAAAATGGTCTGATAATCTTCAGATATGATAGAGTGGTAGGATTTTCCTCTCCACATAGAAATGAGAAGCATTATAAAATTGTTAATTAAAAAGTGTATTCTTAATTTCAAGAACTATCTAATAGAGTATGGTGTCCCTCTGGGGAAACAAAATATCTTAGTGGCGTTCAAAGAAAAGAGGCTAAAGAAAAAATGCAGTTACAGAGCGGAGAGAAAGAGGCAGGGCTTAGTTTAAAAGTTTGTAGCAACTTTTCTCTTGACAAAGCTGAAACCTGGCAATTTTCATCTGTGCTAAACAGAGCTTCTGAGGGTAGAGTAAGGAGAGACAATTCCGATGGGCCTTCTTCCAGAAATCATCCCATTCAGGTTAAGAGATTTTTCTCTGCTAAATGAGAAAGATCTGTTGTGTGGGCAGTGATGACAGTTAAACACAAACACAGAGGAGCATCATCTCTTAAAAAGCCACTTGAAAAACAAGAAAGCAATGGAGTAGGAGGAAAATCTGTTCAAGGATTTTCCTGGCCAGTGATAACACTGAGGAAATATTACTCGTTCATATAAACAATCTTGTAACAGAGACCATATGCAAGCTATATTGTGTTACCGGTTTCTTTAAGTTGAATTGTGTCTCATTAAAGAATATTGCTTTGAATTTTTTTCCTTGATCCACCTTTTCTCTAAATTTTGGAAGAAACAGTTTTGTTTGTGTTTGATCTCAGTAGTGTTGACCGACTGCATCCTTGAAGTCCCTTCCTCCTCTGGGCACAGGACAGGATAGTGCTTGCTCAAATACATAAGCCTTAACCAAAAGTTTGTTTGAGATGCCTGGGCCATTTCCTTGTTGGCATCAACACATGCATGTTCCAATTCTGACCATTACTGGTAAGACCACACATGTGATAGCATTCAGCCTGGTGGTAGAGCTCTGCTTGAATTCAGGCCTCAAAGGGCAAGGACTCCTTTGGTCAAGAGTCTTTTTCTTGGCTATTGCAACTGCCCGTTGTCCTGGGGCAAGGGAGTGCAGCTTTTTTACAGGGCTTGACTAAGATGTTTCTAATGATTTCCAGTCAGGCATCTTTAGGAGTCAGGAATTTCTTGATGGAAAAACTATACTGTTCAATGGATCTTTTTCAAGTGTGAACAACACTAAAACATATGTACTAATGCAATGTGCATATGAGAGACACCAGGAATGTGTGCACGTGAACGGTGTATGTACAAAAAGCCTCTCCTAGGCCTGATTTAAAAGGATATTGGGAAAATGCACTGAGAGTTTCACCCAGATATACTGCGGTCATCTTCACCAGCAGGAAGAGGGCCTAGGAACAGTTTTTTGTGCAGTTAGCTGTGCTAGTAGCAGGCCGTAAGTTTTGTATAGGTTTGGAAGACCTCAGAGCTGTGGTGTGGTAGGGCTTCTCTGTCTGAACTTCTCTTGATGGGCTGTGTGATAAGTAATAATTTGCTAATCAAACAATCAAACAATTAATTTAACAGTTCTTTCAAGTAAGAGCCAGAGACTTAAGCAAATGGTTAAAGGGCAAACCGCAGAGTTATGTCACCATGATGCTCGTGCAT
The DNA here is from genome assembly GCF_000700745.2 of Antrostomus carolinensis. Classification (NCBI taxonomy): domain Eukaryota; kingdom Metazoa; phylum Chordata; class Aves; order Caprimulgiformes; family Caprimulgidae; genus Antrostomus; species Antrostomus carolinensis. The sequence continues at coordinate 68,202 of NW_010315517.1, forward strand.
CCTGTTATTTAGTCAAGGCTTAAGTTTAGGTATTTACATATAAGCGATGTAGACATGATAATTGTAAAATCTACAATCACGACAGAACTGCCTAAAGGATAAACCGAGAAAGGAGAAGTATTTGTCCAACGGACCGGCCCGGCAATTCCCGGAGGACCCGTGAATTGCATCAGATAACCAAAACTGACACATCACGGCCATCACAAGGAGCTGTCAACAACTAAAACGCCTCATAATAAATGATAAGGGACTCAACTGCCCTGGAGGGGGGATAAAGAGGACTGCTCTATTAACACATTTGCGAGCCGTTGGCAGAGCGGAGACTCCCCGGCTGCCCAGCGCTCTGCTTTGCTCACCTATATCTAATAAACCCGATTTAAATCTATAATCGGACTCTTTGTCTGTATTACTTAGGCTGCTTGCAGCTTTGCTTACTTGGTGTAGCTGTGACAGCAATTTTTCTAAATGACAAGTTATCTATGGATAATACGTTTTACTTTTGTTATCTTTGTATGTTATAACCACAGCTCTATAGAGGCAGCAGTAACAAGCAGTGATTCTGTGTAAAACGGGATTTTTAATGACTGCAATGCAGTGGCACAATGCAGAGAAATACAGGCCTGGTACCACAGCAGAGGTCTTGAGAACTGGAGACACAGAATGAGGCGTGCAGGAACACAGACATGGGATGGTAAGATTTGCAAGTACAAGAGACACCCAAAGCTAAAAACAAGTCTTCAGTGATGACTTAAAGAAGTGCAGATGGACTAAATTGGTCTTAGGGGAAAGAGAAAACAAAAAAATACTATTTAAAATATATGAAAGGCACCATATATAGTAAATTCAGATGTAATGTGGAGCTGCAGATCAGTGAAGGAAGAAAGAAAGAAAACAGAAATGTAAAAGTATGTCAACAAACATGAAAAATGACCACAAATGAATCCTAGAGTGAAGAAGACAAAATCATCAAGGTCACCTCCATCTAGACTACTAATGAATCTCGAATTAGATAATTAAGATTTCAGTTATACTAACAGTACACTTTTGGCTTTATATACAAGATATATGTCCTATTTGCCCATAAACAAGATTTACAGTGCAATAGTTCCACCAATTCCCTCTCACCACTGCAAAATTGCAAACCAAGGACAGTACTTCACAGACATTGACTTCCCTGAAGATCACATTATGCTTCGTGACTCTCTTCTCAGTTCAGTCTAAAGCATGGTCATCCCAACATGTCACCGCCTGAGGGACATGGATGAAAAATTCCTTTCCTCAAACTGCAGTAAGCAGACAAAGGACCAAGATATTCCTTTACCATGTTCACTTTCCTCATGAAAAATGAGTGTATTACAGGCCCCAATAGGATTAAAGTTAAGAATGAATTTGGGGGGGTGAGGGGTAGGAATTTAAGGAAAGTATAGATATTTTCACATTACAGTCCTCTCCAGATGCTGAGCAAATCCATTTCCCACAAAGTATGTTAAACTAGCACCTGCAACATAATAATTTACTTCATTAATCTGTCTTAAGTGTTGTCTTGTTTTGCCTACCAATCAAGCTAATAACCACGTCATATGAGCTTTGCAGCTGGGACAAATTTGAGGTCTTGGGAACCAGCTGGAGTTGAAAACAGTACAAAAGGTTCCGTAGAGTATATGCCTTAATCAGTTTTGTCCTGGAATTTTAAAAAAGTCCAAAGGGTGAAGAATTTCCGTTTCCTTATCACTTCTCCCAGCCTGCTGCAGGTGGTTACTATATGCAGTTACATTCATCACACACTCTTGTGGGGAACAGAGAATTGTGCTTTGACCACCAGATATTTTCTGGAATCCCAGTCAATAATAAAATAGTTCCCCTCAGACCTTCCTGCTTTGGATTTTTGATACAAGGCAGGAGTTAAGATACCTCCTGAGTAAGGTATCATTCATTGTTCCAGCCGTACATCTGGACTTCAGGATTTGAAAGAAAGGAAGGTATTTTCCACGATAACATTTTGCTGCAATCTTTCTCAGATGCACAAGATGAAAGTTGTAATCCATTTAGAGAGCGGAGTGGGAATCCTGCTGTAGACAACACTAAGCATTTTTTTAAGTAGCTGTTCAACAGTATTTTTGTAGTAGCAACTGATTCCCATAGCCAAATAAATTGCTTCACCTATTTCCAGAGAAGAAGCTTGCCCAGTTTTCAAACAAGACAGTGTAGTACCTCTAATATATTAACGAGCACCCATTCATTGATTATTTTCTCTTTGTTGTCCTCTCTCACAAAAGCTGTCACATGGTTTTCACCCAAATTAGGTAGTCTTTTTTCCAAGTGGAGCTGCAGTTATCAGATGGAAAGAAGTGCTTTGCTGTGTTGCATTGCATTTCATATTTATAAAGCTGAGCAAAGTGCCATACAAATATGAAACACAAAAACAATTTTCTGAGAAATGTAAAAACTACTGAGGTGCTTAAAGATCAACTTTTAAATCTAGATAGATGAACAAGACTTCTATCTGTATTAATGGCTGTTTTGTATGAGTTTCTGAGAGCAAATGAGAAATGAGTCCATCAATAAAGCTAAGCAGGGGCAATTAATTTCACTTACATAAATATTTTCTTTGCTGTTTCTTTAAAACACCCCCCCTCTTCTCATTAAACCGTGGTCACGGGGACTTGGGATCTCACTTCTCTTCAGAAAATCTTTTTGCTTCTTTTCAGAGATTTTACTTGCTGAGCTTGACACTGAGAAAGTAGAAACAATCACTTGGCCTTATGTTTCATGTTGAATCCATAAACCTTCATTAATTTTAGTCCATCTGAAATAAAACTCAGGTTTGAAATTTATATTCATATTCAGGAAAGCATAGAGCATAGATTACTTTGAAAAGTTCATGAACCTGATTAAAATCTGAAAATTTAAAACTCCTAACAAAACACTAAACAAACAAGTCTAACATGGAAGTCTAAGCTCACTTTTGCTATTTCACGTGGCATCTAGTAATTTTTAATGTAAAATACTCAGCTTAGAGTGACCTGAGGCAAGGGTACATAAAGGAAGCTGCTGCAGCTCCATGACTCTTCAGACATTGTCTGAATAATTCCACTAATATTTTTAAACTTATTAAAATTCATTTATTTTGACAATATTTCCCTATGTTTTTTTGAAAACAGCAACTCAATACTTTCAGAACATAAGATGAAGACCACAATAATAACCCAGTCTATTATCCTATACAGAAATTCTTGCAGTGCACCAAGACAGGACTAAAGTGAATGGCCACGCCATTCAGAGCACAGAAGAGTCATCTCCTTTCCAGGATCCACTGTGAATAATAGCACAATTCTGCATACTCAGGAATCTACCACAGCATCCCAGAAAAAAATAGGCTGGACAGGCTCTAAAGGACAGTTGGTCCAACTTTCTCAAGGCAGATCTTACTGCAAAGTTAGATTGTTCCGTGGAGCCTTATTCAGTTTTGGAAATCTCCAAGGATGGAGGTGTCAAAACGCTGGATGACCGGCTTCAGTGTTACCCACTCTCATTGTGAAGCATGATGAGTTCTCAAGCATGTACTAGGACAGGTTTTACACTACATTTCACCATTTATTTAAAGCTTTCAGACTTTGGGCTGGTGTTCCTAATGACACAGTCCTCACCAAAGCTATTGTGGAGCAAGTGGGTGTGTCTAGCTATCCAGGTACACCGACTGAGACACTGTCTTTCCAGAACACAGTCCACTTACATGATACATTTAAACCAGTTTTCTCCTTTACAATGTCCATTACCATGGCAGTCAGTGGAAATTAGACTGTAGAATGAATTTAATGGAAAATAACCTTACAAAGCATCATCTGGCACCTCCAGGTCATGTCCCAGGGCCTCAGTTTGAAAGCAACCTTCCTTTCCTCCCTGCAGTGCATGGCTTTCTGCTTCAGCTGCAAATCTTACCCCAAACACGGTGAACTGTGTCTACATCACATCATTGCTCTGCACATGAGCAGCGTGTCCAAGCAATATGCAATAAGGATGACTTCAAATCGTAAGTGCTCCGAGTTTCTCTGTAAATACACATGCTGTGCCCTGAGTATCCCTGGAATTACACCAAATAAACAGAATGTATTTGCTGTTCGTGCTATCCAGGGCAGCAAAAGTGCACGTTGTAAAAACACTTGTTTTCTCTTCACTGCTCTTGTCAGCTCTACAAAATTCAGCCACAAGAACTCTTTCTCACTGTCATTTGCAGTCTTGCTCAGGAAGAGATATCTCCAGAGTTCATCACAAATGAAGGTTTTCACATTATCAGAATTTCTCTGGATGCTGAAAGGAAAGTAACTTGGTTACTTAGTAGAAGCTCAGCAGAACTTAGACCATGGAGTCAAGCAGTGAGAAGCGCAACTTTCATCTAAATTAAAATGAAATCTCCAAAAAAATTCCTAGAAAGCTTAAGGACAAGAAGGTACTGCCCATATAAACTGATCTTCAAGGGATGAGAAATCCCACCTGACCATGGACCATAGGCAGCCTTCTTGTGGAATTTATATAATTACTGACTTAAGGCTTATGTTCATGCCTTTGATTTTAAACCAAATTATTATCTTTTTCTTGACAACCCTTCTGTTTTAGGTAGAAACCTTAAAATGACAATGTGACATGTGTTTAAACAAATGGCAGGTTTAATTAATCTAAGATAGGTTTATGAACAGAGCAGATCACACTTATTAACTCTCATTATGACATCAGCTAACTTAATCTCAAATAATAACATTGTCAGCTTCTTGCTACATCTCTTTTTGTCTTTTAATTTCTAATAACAGGCCTTTTGTGTTTTATATCCTCTTCTGCTAAGCAAACCATAAATACATTGGAGAGTAATTTCAAAGCCTTCCTTTCCCATGTTTTCTCTCGTTGTTCACATTTTGCCCTCGATTTCATCTTTCCTCTCTAAAAAAAAACTCAACAAAATCCAAAACATAGCAACAGAAATTTTTGATATCACAAATGAACATTTTTTCAGAAAGTCTTTCCGAGCAAAATACAGAATGTGTTCTTCACCTTACAAGCCTTCTGGCATGGATCTGACATGGTACATAGGGGTTCTTTGCTGAGACTGGCCTCCAAGCACTTCAACAACCTTGCCAGCAAAGCTTAAGGACACACCAAGAATAAAAGAAAGAAAAAAACCAAAAAATAAAATAATAGTACCATTGATGTCCTCCTCTCTGTCAAAAGTTTTAACTGTAAACAAACAATACTAAAACTTGGGACAAAAATAAAATCTATCTGGATATTATCAGATGCAGTATGCCTTTTGAGACAAAAAAATCATTACTAGAAATGGAAATTAATTATTTCAAATGAAAAAGGCAGTTTCAATGAAACAGAGCATGATATCCCTCATCTAAATCTTTTAATAACATTAGCTTCTACTACAAAAAAATATTATCTTTTTAAACAGAACATACAAGGATTAAACCAATGTACTGAAATTCTTTCTGAAAATACACTGAATTTAAATTTAAATTGTTTATCTGGAAAAAATATCTTAACAAAAAACATTTGCAATATTAGAAGCTAATGAAATCTGATATCACATCACAGCTTTTAGAAAGTCCAAAGTGATGTTAAGAAGAAATTCTTGGCTGTGAGTGTGGTGAGGCTCTGTCCCAGCTTGCCCAAAGAAGCTGTCGCTGCTCCTCCCTGGAAGGGTTAAATGGAAGGCTGGATGAGGGGTTGAGCAACCTGGTCTAGTGGGGGCAAGGGGGTTGGAACTGGATGAGCTTATGGGTCCCTTCCAACCCTAACCATTCTATGACCCTACAATTACACTACATATTTAACAATGTGAGGTGAGATGCTCTCAGATCTTCCTGAATGGCAGAGTCCATGTACCCACCATCACTGGCAGCCATGCAATAATTCACACAATGAATATACGGTTTCAAAGGAACTGTAAGAAGAGCTACTGGATATTTAAGATATCAAAAGTCACAAAATTCCTCCGGGGAAAAACAGAAAACTTAGGGTTTCCATGTGCCCTTTGTAGAGCTGCCAGCAGAAGGTTCTTTGGCTCAGGTCACCAGAATTATGTGGGCATCCCATGTCTATTGGAATCAATTTGAAATAGGAATCTATTTCTGTGGATCTAAATCTTAGGAATGCAGTGGGGGCAGAACTCACCTGGCTGCTTACTTGGCAGTGATCTCTGTATAAAATAACTATTCTAGCAAAACTTTGCTCTGTATTTGATATAACGTTTTGGTGTCAGTTCACTTCAGAATTGATTTACAAAGATACTATGAAAATCCACTTTAGGAACCATCCCCTCACCACTTTCCGTCTGAACAGAGTGTTCAGCAAGGACTTTGGGGAGAAAAGGCTGGCGTACTTCAGCTCTGGAGCATGCACCTCTGACAGCTCACATTGCATAAATGGGTTACTATAAGAGTCTAATATTTATTCTGATATTTTTCTAGCAGACAACTTAGTTGGTTTCCTCGGAGGTTTCTGTTTGCTCCTGTAGAAAAAAAGCTGTAACTAGACAGAATTTGTCACTTCGAGCTCTGTTTCGGGTGGTCTCAGATGAGATTCTACAGTTAAAACTACCTGATGAAGAAGCGCCTGGCGCAGATACCTTCCCTAGCTTCTCCTGAACTAATAAATAAGAGGTAAGCCATTTTTCCTCTACCTGAAGAAAATGGTTCACCACCCTCCTTCTTTCTTTCTTAACACAGAACAGATTGATGAAAATAATTTCATGAAAGACAGATCCTGAGACCAGACTCTTAATACGGGACTTTAATAACAAGGTGTCTCTCCTCTAATATCTGCGCCATTAAATGACTTGATCCAAAGTACATAGTCCCACTTTTTGATGTGAGGGATCTCCTTCCCTCTTTGCTCCATTTCATTCCAGACTTTCCAGAGTTCAGCCCAAACACCTTAACCTTTTGCATTTCAGCAACCAAAATTTCCTGCAGTGCATTTTTGCATTATATTCTCTCTGGGGATCCTAGGTTTTTATCATTTCCAGATGACCAAACTCCTTTACCGCAATAAAACATAAGCTGGGTGCATCCTGCTGGGTGAGGAAGGCAGAAACGGCAATAGTCTGGGGAAAGAAATGCAGAAGAAAAAAAACTCAGCAAAAGATGTCCCACTGCATTTCTGAAGTGAGAAACTGAAATAAGGGTAATGTATAGTCACGCTCCCTGCTCTTCCCTGCTGCTACTTCTCTGCACAGGTTGTTCACCTCCAGTTGCTAAGCAAAACGCTTGTCTCATATGCTCGACATCCCAGAACCCAGGAAAAAAGATTCTGCAGGGGCAAAATTATGCTGACAAGAAGGGGAGCAAAAACTTTTCCTCTCCTCCCTTCCTTTCTTCCATGCTCTACGTCTTTCACACTACATTAAATTTCATCTCACCACTCTCCACTGAAGCAAAGCAGCACAGTCCTTGTTTAACCGGAGCATACTCCCAGGATGACTCTAAAAAAAAGCAGAAGAAAGGAGATCAGTTCATGAACTGTATTCTTTTCTGCTGGAAAGTATGGAGATTTCCTCTGAACAAAGAGCAGGATTCCCAAAAGACAGTTGCTGTTACTCATGTTTAAATCCTCCACATACTAGGACAGGTTGTAGACACAGAACATCATGTATTCTGCAGCAATGTAAAATACATTTGCTTTACTTTTCGTATTATCAATGGTTTTACAATTTGACCATAAAGCACAACTTCTCCAGGCTGCGATTTATTTCTAATGTAAGGTCTCAGTGCTGCCTAAACTTTTTTGTTCTGCTGTTATCCACCCACATAGACTATGAAAATTTTAAAGAAATAATAAAAAAAAGATTCACTTCAGTTATTCAGCACATGTGAAAAGTTAACATTCCTATATGCTGCACCATTCCTATGCAGTCCAGTTATTTGAGAAGAATCTCACAGGACAAAAATTAAAAACTCCTAAGTTTACAACTTCATATCTAGAGAACATAGAATCATTAAGGATAGAAAATAACTCTATTATCAAGTCCAGCCGTCAAACCCAACACCACCATGCCCACTAAACCTTGTCTCTAAGCACAACATCTACATCTTCTAAATCCCTCCAGGGATGGGGACACCACCACCGCCTCCCTGGGCAGCTTGTTCGAGTGCTTGATAATGTTTTCAATAGAGAAATTTTTCCTAATATCCAATCTAAACCTCCCCTGGTGAACCTGAAGCTGTTTTCTCAAGTCCTCTCTCTTATTACTTGGTTGAACAGACCCACCCCCACCTCTCTACCCTTCTTTCAGCGACTTGAACAGAGACAGGAGGTCGCCTCTCAACCTCCTTTTCTCCAGGCTCAACACCCCCAGTTCCCTCTGCCGGGAACTCGGCACACTTGTGCTCCAGATCCTTCCCCAGCTCCGTTGCCCTTCTCTGGACACGCTCCAGCACATCCATATCCTCCTTGGAGTGAGGGGCACAACACAGTACTCAAGGTGCAGCCTCATCAGTGCCCAGTACAGGGGAAATGAAAAAAACATACCTCAAAACTACATCAACTGCAAATTTTTTGCTTTGCCTTTTCTATACTGATTCCTATAATATTTTGTCTACAGCTTTCTCTCAACCCTCAGCATTTCCTAAGAACCACCATAGTGTCCAGTTTTCAGTAAACGTGCCATAAAATGCAGTATAGTACTTTAGTTCATACCTTAGTTTTCAGTACTGATTCGTGTTCCTTGCCTCACAGACCAACAGATCTGAATTGATCTCAGTTTGGAAACATACTGGAACATCAGTCTGGTTTTGAGCCTCAGTTTACCATCAGTAAAATAAATTGAGTGCTTTTCTTCCCCACTTTATCTGTTTGAATATACACTGCTCAGCAAAGAGGATGCCTTGTGCTAATACAACAGCTACATTTCTGACAACTAACATATATTTGCCATCCAAATTATCTATAGAGGAGACAAACTTGGTGATAAGTTTCTGTCAAATCAAAAATAAGGTTCAAAAGACCCAAAACTTTCATTTCAGAATGAAACCATCTGCGCCTACTTCTGAAATAATGCATCAAAGACAAATTTATCTATTTCAAACTGCAATTTTCTTGGCCACCTGGGCACTAAAAGATATTCAAATCTTCTGGAAATTCAAGGCTCTGTCTTTCCCAGTTGAGTAAAACATTTTGTTTGGCTCTAAATTACTTTCTGAAGAAAGAGTAGAAGACGATATGCACAGCCACCAATAACCCCCTCCGTGGTTTCACAATCCGGATGTGTGTGACACTACAATGATCAGACACAATTGCTAAAGCAGAATTCAAAACAGAAGACATGTCCCAGAGTCTGAGTCCTTCCTTATGTCCTAACGTGACCACAGTACATTTTTTATCATCTCCTTTGCTTCTTCCTATGACTAACTTGTAAGATCTATCCATTCCTGAAATAAGGAGAGATCTCTAAAAATTACGAAGGGATAAGATCTCTCTCTAGTGGTCATCTGTTATTACCGTCTCCATAAAATACAAAAAATCATCAGGGAACTCTAAGTCCCGGCTCCTGAGTAGGGATCCTACAGCCTATCATGGTTGAAAGTCATAAAATTGTTTTGGTTGGAGAAGGACTTTAAAAATCATCAGGTACAACCATTAACCAAACACTATCCAGTCCAACACAAAAACCATGTCCCTAAGCACCACATCTACACGTTTTTTAAATCCCTCCAAGGATGGTGACCACCACTTCCCTGGACAGCCTGTTCCGATGCCTGGCAACCCTTTCCGTGAAGAAATTCTCCTAATATCCAATTTAAAACGCCACAGCCGCAACCTGAGGTTGTTTCCTCTTCTCCTATAATTTGCTACTTGTGAGAAAAAAACAACACCCACTTTGCTCCAGGATACCTGACCCGGTCCTGCTGGCCACAGAATTGTTGATCCAGGCCAGGATGCCGTTTGCCTTCTTGGCCACCTGGGCACACTGCTGGCTCATGTTCAGCTCCTGCCCACCAACAACCAAAGGTCCTTTTCCGCCAGGCAGCTTTCCCGCCTCTCTGCCCTAAGCCTCTAGTGCTGTATGGGATTGTTGTGACAAGGTTGTCCCAAGGCTGTTAGAAGGTGTGAGGAGTTCACCTCAACAACTTCATTTTGTCTCACTGAGCCTTCTTCAATCCAAAGTTCCTCAAAACCAAGCCCCAGGTCCCGGTATCTAATCCCACTCTGTGCATGCACTGTCTGCTATGCAAATCTCACATGGATTTACAGTTCATGGGACCTTGAGCTAGCACTGTGCTCAAAGAGACTTCAGTAGGGCTATTCGTAATCATTCCTCTATTACTAGACAAGTTTATATTTAGCAACATGGTGGCATAATCACATTAAAACAGAGAAAATATATAACCTTGTGTTGTTTCACAGCAATAAAAAAATGTACTGAGAGCAACAGGAAATAATGTTGTGCAGAAAATGCACAACAACTGCGACCGAATCACAGCAGACACTTGATTTTCTTTGGAATACGAACAATGAGGAAAACAGGAACGCAAAAAGATTTAGGGTGCTCTGCCCACAGTCATAAAAGTGATATATTTCGTTTTCAGTTCTAGATAGTGGGCTCAGCCTGCAGGCCCAGCGACACATTTAGCTGTATAGTAGTCGTTGTTCTTCAATACAACACTATCCCATTTGGCACTCTCATTCAGTGAGACACTATCATAAATCTCGCCTAAGAGGACAGAAATGGGCAGTCAGTTCTGACAGTCTAGTGGTTAAAATTGATGTTTGCAGGAAAAATGTGTTCTCACAGCCAGTCTTTCACAGTAGGAGTGCAGTCCATTGTGCACTCTTGTTAGAATGCTCTTTAAAAGCATCAAAAGAGAAAAAAGTCCTTTCGAGTTAATTAAAGGTGACTAGAGGATTAGTGACGTTCAGTTGAGAGAACTGTGAAATACAAAAAGCAGAGAGAACCCCCACAAGGGAGCCCCTCACTAATAAAATCGGCATGTCGTGTTACGATATGGAGTATCCCACTGGCATATCCAAATGCCAATTTGGCTTAATAATTTACATATTCCTCATCCCCACTCAGATCCTGAGCTTGTAGAGTGACAGAACACAAAGTCCTTAACTCTCACTGACACAAATGCAAACACTACGATGTTAACCACCGTTCCTCTCCTAACAAATCCCAGCTGAAACCAAACACCAGCGTTGTTCTAGCTACTAAAATGAATCCCATCTCTGTCCCAGCTGAAAACCAGGACAAAGAGGAATCTAAAGAAAAGTTTACTAAAGTAGGGCAAAAAAAGCAGCATGTCAAAGTCTACTGTGCAGCACACACATTTGGTTGCTGTGTGTTACTATAACGATGGAATTTGGATGTCAGCCTCCCAGCCCATTCTAGCTGCAACCAATCCTGCTTCCAAAACCAAACGCCCTTCAGTCATCTGATATGCCAAACACCATGATGGTGAAACAGCACGTCTCTGAAGACCACATGTACACTACACAGAGTAAGGCAATGCCCAAAATTAAAGTACATTGAGGATTAAGACCTGAATTGTCAGGACATGCAAAAGTTTATGCCTATAATGAGCTAGGATATTTATTATTCTCAGAGAATTTCATTGCAGCTGTAGTAGGGATATATTTGAATTCTCTTTATATAACTAAGAAACCAGAGGCTAACTCACTCTAAAGATGTGTCTATAACCTTAATTATTCCACTTAATTAAAAAAATCATTTACCACTCCCTGCATTCCATACTCCCATGCAATTATTCCATTGGCTTGAGCAAAACTGTGTGGACATTACATTTAGGGAGGGTTCTCCTCAAGTATCTTCAAGTCTTTAGTCTTTGTCTTACTCTATCATACTGTTGTATCCATTAACAGATTTTTTTGCATTACACAGAAACAGAGTGTGTGTATAAAAGACATATATGGTCTCCTAAGGAATGTAAACAATGCTAAAAGCTTACAAATAAATATTAAGAAAGGTGGAAATGCTCTAAAAATAATTAAGACTTGAAAGGCTGGCCAAGACAATTAGCATCCAAAACATTCACTGGCCTTTGACATACTGACCTGCAGTTTAAGACTCTCTTTTAGCTCTCATTTTCTTACCTTCCCTGTGCTCACATTCCAGTGTACGGAAAAAGGAAAAAGCATGGGAGGCTGCTATGTAGCTTTTAATCTCTCCCTTGGCCTACTACCAAGCTGTGCTAATTGAGGCAAAAAGGCAATGAAGAAGAAAAATCTTTCAAACAAAATTTGGTAAAAATCAACAAAAGCTACAAGCATTAATATGTTTTCCTTTCAAGACAGCATTTAAAATCAGAAATTTCTTTGTCCCAGTGAGAGATGTCACATCCCAGTCAAGGCTGGGCGATGGCGGTGTAGTACCTATTGGGCAAAGGTCGCCCTTTCATTCATTGCTGACACTTCGTTTAATACCAGCTACTAATACATGATGGCATTTTCTATAAAGGGTGTTATAAAAAGGTCAGATTCCATTACTGCAAATTGTATATCTGAGGACAGGCTCAACCCTTAAGCAACACTGAAATCACTACTTTCAGCTAGCTTTCTCCACATACAGCTACATTCTGCCAAGCACTGCTTGCAGGAAGATTGATGTACCCAACATCGCAGGTCTGAAACCAACAGCAAGACAGAGGTACCAGGAGCACCCAGCCACCAGGAGTCAGTCACAGATGTGATTATCTTGATAGCATTTTCTTCTTTCTTTAATCAGTTTTTCTGTAAATAAACATTTGCAACTACAGAACATCTCATATTCAAACAGCAGGTCCAGATGACCTATGTATCAAGGTGAGGCAAACTGTTCGTCGTGACTGCTAATGAGAATAGTCTCTTCTTACATAAAGTCTTGTCGAATGGTTCCTGATTTTGTCTGTTATATTGATCTTAAAATTGTTCAGATGACTAATTCCCAACCTAAAGGTTGTGTACTGTGTTTTTTTCCTCTCCTCATTTACTCTGAGTCATTCAGCTGGTCATTTAAAATCTCACTGTATTAGTCTTGTTCTCTCGGTCAAATGCTGCTTTTCAAATATTGGTTGAAATTAGTAGGGTTTTAGGACTACTATTCATACTAAGGTTAACAGAACATAAATGATCATGAGTACCAGGTACGTGATAATATGAAAGTCAGAGAACTGTAGAAGAGAAATTCAACTCTTTCATGCACATAAATGTCCACTATTTTTATATTTTTAAATTAAATTGTTTCATTTGTCACTAAATACCATTAATATCACTTTTGAGTGCTACAGTAGTTTTTTCTCATCTCAACCCCATTCATTTATTTACTCATTTCAGTTCCTCACTTTGATTATCTCTGATGAGGTCCCGCTGAGAAGAGATGATTTTGTACATACAATGGATTAAATGAGAAAGCCAAGAATTTGCAACTGGAAAACCAAGAGCTTGCTAAAGCAAATAAAGCACTCAAACACTGATATGCAACAATTTGCCATTTACTTCATACATTTCTGCTGGTAAATGTGTTGGTCCTGCAGGGCTGCTGACATTCCTCATAATTTACACAGAATGCTGGGGATTGGAAGGGACCTCGAAAGATCATCCAGTCCAATCCCCCTGCCAGAGCAGGAACCTAAATGAGATCACACAGGAAGGCGTCCAGGCGGGTCTTGAATGTCTCCAGAGGAGACTCCACACCCTCCCTGGGCAGCCTGTCCCAGGGCTCCGTCAACCTCACCGTAAAGAAGTTTCTTTTCAAGTTTAAGCGGAACCTCCTGTATTACCGCTCACAATCATTGTCCCTTGTCCTACCATTGGGCATTACTGAGAAGAGCCTGGCTGAGCTCTCTTGCCTACATTAAAGCTCTCATTTAATTTGGCAGAAAAATCACTTGCAAATCAAGCAAAAGTGACTCAAGCATTTTCCCTTGTGTTTGGCCACGTCCAGAAACTAGAGCCACAGCTGTTCTGTTTGCCATACACCAGTGTAATGCAGGATCAGTGAAAAATAAATCCCATTTCCTTTGCTACAGAACACTAGCCTCCCCCTAAGACTTATTTGAATTTTTCTTTCATTCAGGCTCAGTCTTGCTTGTTAATGACAACAATCCTGATAAGTGTCTTCACTACAAAATCAGAAATCGCTGAATTATCTTCCTGCACAACAGAAACTCTATGTTCATTACAACCTCATTATTTCATTTTAAGCAGTGATCATTTGCAAAGACTTCCATTTGCATGATCCATGAGTACGGTGCGTGGTGAAAGGCTGCCACTACCACTGTCCTCAGCTCTTGTTTCAGAAAGGATTTTTGAAGTGAGGGCTCACAAAAGATTCTCACAGCTTCTCAGGTTGCAGCAAAATCTTTGACGCTTGATGAAGTCTGACGCTGATATATATACATGACATTCAAACTGACTGATGTCCTCAAAATGACATGCCAAATGCAAGTCATAGTGAGATGATTTTGAAAGCCAGGAGAGATTTACTCCTTAGCATTGATTTTATATATATTTCTATTTAAAATACATTTATTTAACATACTAGTACTCATCTGAATTCTTCTGGTTTGTGGGTAACCTTGTCTTTGAACTCTCATCTGCGCTGCTCTTGCTTAGCTCAGTGTTGGAAGTTGACCTTTTATTGCAATGACAAACAAGTCCTTGGGCAAGGAAAGTACCAAATAAATGGACCAAAGTAAAATTTGATGGGTTGTTTGAGTTATAACATCAAATTGCTAATGCAAATATTATTTCTCATAAATCACTTTTCTTCCCGAAACTTCCTCCACGTAAAACTAGCCTTTACATGTCATAGAATTATATTCACTGACAGTTTACACATTCTAAAACATAATTCTAACCTGCCTTTTCTAAGTGTTGGCTTAATTCTTCCAGAGAAACTGTGAAAGTGTGAAAGTGTTAAATTCTTTTCTTCAAATAGAATTCTATGTCCTCCTTCCATGTACCAAGAAAAAAAACCTAGAGCTACATGTCACTTACGTGCGTGCTTGAGGGTTGAGCTATGAAGCAGCCACTTCAAAGTGGGTAATATTGAATGTTGCTAACTGAGCAGTTCCTCTCAAAAAAAGATCAAGTTGTTTTTCCACTGGACTTGTATCTGAACTAGTGAATAAAAGGCATTGCGGTAATAAATTTCTACCAAGACTACCTCCTAGGAATTACAAAAGTATTGTTTCACACAATATTCATCAGAGAGTTTATCAAAGAGTCACAGATTACCAGGTTGGAAGGAAACTCAAGGATCACCTGCTCCAACCTGTCTAGGCAAAGGCATCGCCAAAGCACAGTCTAGACAAGATGGCCCAGCACTCTGTCCATCTGAATCTTAAAAGTGTCCAACGTTGGGAAAACAATATTGTTTAGCCTTTACTTCATTCTTTTGAGAAGTCGTTTCACAAAGCTAGTGGGTCAGGAGTGCATGTAGAGGAGACTGCATGACAGTAACAAAACAGGACATCCTGTTCTTTCATATGCTGATACTAAAGGGAAAGGGAAGTGGGACAAGTCCTGCTGATGCATGTTCTCTCAGCCACCTCATTCTCCACTTCAGCAAGTCCACAATTTAGTGCCAAATGAAGCAGTAACACAGTCTTCACTAATTATGAGGAAGCCGTAAGTTAGGTACCATCTTATATCCTTTGCTAAATTGAAGAGAGGGAGGGAAGAAAGTACGTCACTATTACGCAGAGCAGACTAAGTTTTTCCCTGCTGGTAATGAATGAGTCCAAGAAGGTTTCAAGGGGAGCATCTCCCACATCACATACTGAAAAAGCAATTTTAATCACGTTAAAAAAAAGAGGATCAAAGGAGTTCTGTGAACAGGAATCCAGAACGTTTAGTTCTCCAAAGTACTCTCTGCTCAATTCACAGCACTGGGACAGGTTGCTCAGGGAGGGTGTGGAGTCTCCTTTTCTGGAGATATTCAAGACCCGCCTGGACACCTTCCTGTGTGATCTCATTTAGGTTCCTGCTCTGGCAGGGGGATTGGACTGGATGATCTTTTGAGGTCCCTTCCTATCCCTGAACATTCTGTGATTCTGTAATTCCCTTTGCAGAATTTAATAGAAATGAATTTTGAGTATCCTTGCAGGATCACAAGAGCTCCCTTTGTAGCCAGCAGAATGTCTCTTCTGGGAACCTTTGAGTTCCACAAACAGCTCTGTAATAGATCTGGTGTTGCAAGACTGGATCTTCTTGGTCTCAGGAGAGACACTAATAATTAAATCTATGCCATGTGTTTAAAATTAGAGTTCAATCATTAGTACCACTGACTACTCACATGCCATGTGTTTAAAAGAGTTCAATCATTAGTACCACTGACTACTCAGCACACTGATCAGGATTCTACCTAGAAAACTTTTGCTATCTGGATGTGAAGCAGCAGTTTTCCACTAACACCACATGGGGTTCTGCTCTTGCAAGCCAGACTCGTGTTCTGAAGAGCCTGGGTTGACTTGTCTGTCTATCTCCCATGATATAAAAATGTGGAGCTCGCATAAGCAGCTACTTGTAATAGGCTTTCACCCAGAAGCTTGACTATGGAAAAAAGGGCATTATTCTTTTAGAGCCTTTAGAGTTAATCACAATTTGTAGGGCTTGCCAACACATTACACCACTTCTACAGCCCACAGCCATGAGAAACATGGTTTACAATCATGAGCAGTGGAATGGTTTAAGAACTGTGGAAGGAAATAGCAGAATCATAACTGTTCTTCCTCTAAATTTACAATGAACAAGGAAGACACTAATGGTTTCATTAAACAAAGCTTTCCTTAATGCCTATGTTATGTTTTTGGTAGGCCATGCTTACTTTACTTACTCAGCGAACCCTGCTTTCCATAACACAAAGAAAGATTCTTTCTGGCCATCGTGTTATCAGCTTTTGGTGTGAATACTGAGAAGGAGGGAAAGCACCGTGGAACCATAGGGAAAAGAAGTTCTAATTAAGTGGTCAAAAACACAAGTAAGTTGGAGAGTTAGAATAAGACAAAAAAAATCAGACCCTCTTTTCTTGGTTACTAGTCAAAATTCCCTAATTATTTTTTAATTAGTGTCCCCCTCTCCACATACAAAGAGGCATATCTGTAAAACGAATGTGTGCTCACAGGCAGGGGAATATTAGAATATTAGCTCCAAAATTTAAGGTATAGAACTGACACAGTAAACAAGCAAAAGTCAGAAAATGGCCTGGAAATCAGTTTTGGGATATAACTAGCTAACTGACTGCTCACTTACAGGTACAGATCAATAAAGTGTGAAATCACTACTTTTCAGAAACTTTGAATTACTAGCCGATGCCAGACTTGGTAGTTTAGATAAGAAACTTTAAAACTTCAAACACACTCTCGGATGATACACAGACAGGAAGTTTTTCTTGATGCTTGAAAAACAAAGTGCGAAGGTCACCAGTAGTTAGATAAATAATGATTCAGTCTGTTTTAGCTTCCAGTCTGGTATTTCTAATTTTACAGCAACTACTCCAAATCAGACTCATAACATGATCTTCCATAAAAAGCCCATAATGTTGATATAATAAAGTTGTTGACTCCAATATGATTGAAGGATTTAAGGAAAGCAAGGATTTTACATAGTGGTACTATAGACAATTTTCAGTTTGTTTTTAGCCCAATAGAGTTGGGATGAAGAAAAACACTAATTTTGTACGTCTAAAGTCCTCTTTAAGTCTGGAACAGAAGAAGTCTTCAGAATTAAATTCAAATTGAGAACACTTGCTGAACATCTTAACAGCCAAAACAATAAACTCTCTTCTTATAAAACAAAACCTTAACTTTCCTACTAAAAAGAAGAACGCAAGGTGCATGTCATGCAGCTACTAAACTAGGGTTGGGGTTATTCACTAGTCTCTGCTAGGTCTTCAAACAAAAGGTAATTAACTTCCCCAGGAACTACTAGACAGATTATGAATGCATATGAAGCCACGAAAAAGAAAAATCTTATTTATGTTAATTGTCTCAGGACAACTGAAGAATTCTTATTAATTGTCTCAGGAAGCCTGAAGGGCTGAAGAGTTCTACAACATGTCACTCTTTCTGCTCTTCAGTCCAAGGCATGCTATAAGATTTCAAGAGTTTTTTTTTCCCTTAGTGCTACTTTAATGGATAGATTCTGTCTATCAGACACTTTTACATGCTCTTCCAATTTCCACATCATCCTAAACATGTCTCAGACTATTTCCATCTTTTTTCTGGATAGCTTTGAACTCTTGACAAATCCTGGCATATATAATAAATTTATTTTATATAATATTGGAAATTTTCCTGAAGCAATTACTTCCGAAGGCATTCAGATGTTTCTGTATTTTTAGTGAATTCATAGCTTTTTAAGGTAGAAATACATGTGAGCTGCTGTCAGTGATCACCGAAGTCGAGCCTGCCTTTAAATAGCAGATTTTCAGTGGCCAGAGTCTACTTAGCTGCTGAATTGTCTTGCCAATCACATACATTACTTCTGAGATTCTGCTTCTGCCAGGTAGAACTCTGTTAACTGAGTGTCCTCCTGGGTTGTTTTACCTTGTGAAGTACTGCTACAATTGAGGCTATAGAGCTCTGAATAGATTACTTTTTTCTCCTGAAGTGATTTTAATTACTATTTTCAAGTGGTAAATAATATTGCTGCTCACTACCCGTTGTTTAAGTTGTGACACTAAGAGCTATCTTGTCCTAAAAAATCTGTCTCCTAGCAAGTCTCAGCTGAGTCATACAAAGTATGAACTGGATGTAGATATATCCACTTGACCTCACATGAAGTCAACATCAATGCCAAAATGGGAGAGGTGAGAGAATTCATCTGGTGCTTCACGCCAGTGTCTCTGCTAACAGAAATACAGACTGAGTACATATTTTAACTGCCAAAGCTGCCACAAGAATCAGTTTGAGGATCAATACCACCAAGCACCAGGTCTTGAGGTGTATCTACCCTGTTATACTTTAACCAGAATGTTTCAAAGAATAACCGCCATTAGAAGAGAAACTGATGACTGACACCATTGTATAATTACATTTATATATGTCCTATGTGCACATGTTACGATGATTTTTTCAGATTTCCAGCAAGATGGTGTTGAAATGCTTTGCATGGGCAAATAAGAATTTTAGGCTTCCAAAACTGTTGGGTTCTTAGAATTTTTCTTTTTTTCTGCTCCTCATTTCCACTGAAGATTACATATTCAGTACTCTAATATGTGAAGAAAAGAACTTTTTTCTCCACTGTTTCACCTCTTTCTTGGAAGATGATGGAGAAAAAGAAAACTTAGACTAGATTACATCTCTGAAAATTGACTTCTCCTTATAGCCCTTTACCGCCTTTTCTGTCAGGAAATACAGCTAGATAAGCCTTTCAGTCGAGCATCGTGAACAGCTGTCCAGTTAACAACGAGGGATTAGCCTGTTTCCCATCTAGCATTTCTGTAAATCACGCTTGAGCTCTGTTCATGTTTTTCCCTAGTCATGTCCTTCTGTGTTATTTTCACATTCTGTTCAGAGAACATTCCCTGTAGCCCGGCCTGTCTCTCTTCCAGTGAGATGCAGACTTTATTCTTCTTCGGCGTTTCACCTTGACCTGCTCCCTTCATGGCAGCCCTCTAAGACATACGTAGCTTTTAAGATGTATTTAATTGAATCCTGTAGGTCTCTTCTCAGCATCCTAATTCAACTCGTTTTTCTGCTTTGGAGGCAGACTGAACTTTATGGCCTTTATTTTCAAAAAGCCTTCAAGCTCCTAATTAGACATACAAAGTAAGCAGCAAGAATTTCAAAAAAGCCATGCACAATTGAGTCCTGAGATACTGAAAAGCTACCCATCATCTTCATGCTAGCAGGTACAAAGTCCTTAGGACTTTGTTGGGGTTTTTTAATGTAGCTCTTATTTTAGCAGCAAAATACCAATACCATGGACAACAGATCTGCTGTCATCTTGCAGGTATTTGTGCAAATGAATGCATTAACTTTATGAAATCTAGACACAGTTTTATTCTACCTACATCCTCTTTTATATAATTAACTATAAAGACTAAACTTAATACTCTCTGTGAAGTATCAAAATTAAAGCTGTGTGCAATAAGCACTCCTGGGATAACATGACTATATGCTTGTCAAGAGACAAAGTATGGAAGCATTCAGAGAGAGTAATAATTAGACTTTAAATAAGAATGCAGAATATGTGAAAAGATCAAGACATCTGCTTGAAGCAAAGATGGAATATTATAATGAGAAAACTTCTAGGAGAGAGAGGGATAATCAGAAGACTAAAAAAGAGGATTATATTGCTCTACTAGATTTTAACTGGATTGAAAAACCAAATACTATATTCTAGCTGCCTGATAAATCCTGGTTTGCTTTGATAAGGAAGACGTGTGACTGCAGCATCTGTCTCTTGAAAAAAATTGCTAAATTAATAGTGTTACGGAAAGACATAGTACTATTTTTCACCAGCTAAATGAGCTATGGAGTGAAGAAGTAGTGCTGATTCAGTGCCTACTTTTGCGTAACAGAGAAGGAAACCACTTTGAGTACAGTAATACTGCATATAAATGCACACTGCTTGGCTCCGAATGGGAACATAAAGCAAATTCCAATCTAAAAGGAATGTTTTTTGTGCTCTGTATCACTAACAAAAATGCAGGCAAAGCACTCCCTTGCAAAATACAAAGGTTCACCTACATTACTGGTGAACTATCTACTGCATGGCAGGCCCAGAGTGAGAAAAACTACAAACCAGTACTATTTCAAGATGGGCATTTCTCACAAACAACTGCATTTTGCAGTACTTATACACGAAAAAATCAACTGCAATTGCTCCTGTGGGTTGTAACAAGAGAAGGTTGGAGTTCTGAATGGCTTACCTAAAGAAGCTAGATGAGACCTGGTTAGTGATGAATTCTTTCTGATCCTGAGGTATTGTGGATACTTAAAAAAAATAGCCTGACTTACACCTGCTAACGCCGATGCACCTTGTTGCAGTACACCCCTGCAGAGCTAATAGAACACTATTTCCTTATTAGTTTGGATACCTGTGGAGAAGAAATTGTTGCCTGTCATGTTTATCAGTGACAGACAACCACTACTGTATGGGCTTGAAATTAACACAACAATGCAGAGTAGATTAATTATTAATTTTAGGATTCAACTGGGAAAGGGATGTTGACCTCACTGGAGCCAGTGAGAATTTGCTGTTCTGCGCAGAGGTTAAAAATACATGAGCCTGATCAGGGAGACCAGAGATACTGTGGGAAGCAGATCTCCAACATGCTCCTGGACAGGCCAGTGGCAATTCAAAACAAAAAACCCAGCCCAGGACAACTGTATTCCGTTTAACATTCTCCTACCTAACCTACATAGGTCATACTTTGTGCATTTCCACTTTGTGCTCCCTTTCTATCAAGCAAGACTAATTCCTACACACTGGTGAACAGCAAAGTTTAATTAACATTTATAGACTACTACCTAATATTCTTGTGGAATTAAACAGAGAAAGAACTAATATTGAAGAGAACATACCACTCAAATCATAGCTGAATGTAAAATGTAGGGCATATAGACATGAATCTCATTTTCCGCTTATGCACAGTACAATTTAAAGTACTTTTGTAGACTGCCATTTGTGTAGAGGAGGACAAATACCATGAGGCTTTAAATAAATACGAGTTTTTAAAATAGGTACCTGTGAGAGCAGTTGGCAGATAATCCAAGATACACTACAGCAGCCCTCTCTACTCTTTTTTATCACATTATTTCTTCATCTTCTTTTTCCGTAGCACTTTTTTTCTGTCTCTTTTGCCCAGTCTGTGTTGGTATATCTACTTGACCAGCTTGGGAAGCTTTGCTTAAGTCCATTACATTCCAGAGGGCTGGGCCGAAGGGGTTCGACTATTTCTGGTGAACTCATGTGAGAAAAAAGCACAAAGACTAAAAAGAGTTCTCAGGTTCTGAACGTGAACACGTCAGGATAGATACAAAATACAAAATCAGAGGAACTAAATGTGGGATGTAAGTTGCTAACTGCTTCTTAGCAACACTACTCTGATGTCACACAAATCATGACCTTAGCATCAGAGTCAACGCTCTTCACGCATATATCTGCAAACAGATCATCTAATATGGCAGAAAACAAACAAAAAAACATAACCATATTACGCCGGCTTGAACATGCACTGTAGATGCTCTAATGCCACTCCTGGGCAAAGAGCACGTTTGTCTCCTAGTAAGCTCTAAGAATGCATATGGTAATTAAAGGAATAATCTTCTTAAATTAATAAATTCTGACCTAAAAGAAAGAAACAGCAGCTGGAGTGAAATAATTAGGCCATGACTCAATCAGATTTGCATGGCAGATAGTAGAATTCTATTGAGAAGCAAACTTGGACGATGTAGACAATAAACTGTTTATCTCCTTGTGCATCAAGCCTACTTTTTTCTATTTCTCATGCAACATTTATTTCTCATATTTTATAATTTTACACTTTAATCGTATTTATGAATATGCTAAGTTACAAAGGGCAAATATTTTTTATTTTATTTCAAGAGAATTTCATAGCCTGTTTCCTTCATTAAATAGCAATACTCAAAAACCTTTGAGATGCAAAATCCAAACTAAATTTCTTAGTAAGAAAATGAAGCTTAAAAATTTAATATCATATGTTCTTTGTGTTTTGCTAGTTTGGAAGTGCAAAGCACTAGGAGGGGAAACATAGTAGTTAGCAAAACCCAAAACTGACATTTGGATATGCCAATGAGATATCCATATCAGTATATCAACCATGGTTTACCTGAAAGCTGGGGATTCTCTTGGGGATGGCTCAGGCTTGTTCTTCTGTGATTGAGGTTTGGGGACTGTCTCTGCTCCAGGAATGCTGGCTGGGGACAGGCTGCACATTGTTCTGTGGGTGGTGAGCAACTGCACTGGACATCACTCTTGTGTATATTCTGTTTTCACTGTTATTATTATTTTATTTTAATTAGCTTTTTTTTAAAAATCTCAACCCACAAGTTGAGGCGACTTTTAGGTTGAGATAAGAACAATATAATAATTAGAATAAAATAAAATTAAAATAATAAGTATAATAAGAGTAATAATGATAACAACTCTCTCTATACATGCATGAGTGATACATAGTGCAACTGCTCACCACCTGCTGATAATGATTCCGCAGGAGTGAAAAGGAACCCCAAACCCAAAATTGCAATCCCGGAAAAGTGAGCCTGATTGATTCCTGAGAGAATCCCCCCTTTCCTGTCAATCCTGGTTAATAATATACTAAACATGACGTGATATGCTGTGGAATACCTTATTGGCACATCCAACTGTTAGTTCTGGGTTTTATCAACTCCTACACTTTTCTTCTCCACTCCCCCCTTCCAGTCCTGGCTCTTGCAAACTGCCCAAGCACAGTGTCCTTTTAGTTACCAACAGTGTTCTCATAACACTCCTCAATCAAACCAAAACACGGCGCTTTCTAGCTATAACAAGAAAATTAACCATGGCCTAGCAAAATCAGGACACAGCCTGTTCTCAAAGGAAAAAACAGTTTTGCCAAAATGGACAGTTCTGCTGTGGCTAACACAGTATCTGGTGGTCTTTGGGAAGTTCAGTCTTGTGAAGTCAGGATTCTAATAGAAACAAATCTAACGTGAAACAAGGTTTAGCATCAGGCCAGAGATGTGTAACAAGCTTGAAAATTTCATCCGAGCATACCTGGATGGTTTAAACTCACGATGGCTTAAACACAGGAATAAGTAAAACAGTATTATCATTTTGGTAAGAATTTCAGTGTTGATTCTTGAGTCTTGTTATTAACACCTGGAGTTTGAAACTGTTAAGCTATTTTGTATGCTATTCATGTGAATATAAAGATTTATATATCACTGCTGTCGTGCTCCAACCGTTAAAGAAAGGAAACCTGAATGTGCCCTGAAAAGCACCTTCCAAAGACCTAATAACAACCGTTGTACTTCAGACAATTAGCTCATACTAGCAGTTCTAGCTCTTCATAAATCTCAGGAAAATGTAGTCTGCTGACAGCATAATTCTTGGGCCTGGCTTCCTACTTATGACATGTCCTCCTTTCTGACTCCACTGCCTGTCTGAGCTGCCTCTTTAATTGCTGATTTACTACTCTCTGCTCTGTGACGCTGTCATATTAATTCACCTCTGTTACCTTTCTTGTCACCCTCTGCTAACTGTCCTGGGGACCTGATCTGAGCACTGCAGGTCTGGCATACCTTCTTATAATTTCATGAGTTCTCTGATGCGCTGACTGTTTTTCCTTTCCTACCTTTTGCTACTCATAACATCTTCTTAAAGCCTTGGATTCTGCATGTAGTCATAGCAGCCTTACTGCTTTTACGGCCACGTTACTGGAATGTTTTCTGCTCTCACAAGTATTCATTGCATGCTGAAACAGGTAGAAGTTGGTATCAGTGAGGAATTTACCCAAAAGGACTATTGGCATTACACACACTGCTGCTGCAAAACTGAAAACATGGGCAGCCTCTTGCCTCGCCATTCAACTTCTAAATAACAGAAGAACAAACTCTAGAGGATTGCACAGTCTCTGCTCAAATTTAATATAGATTGCTGTGATAAATACTGGAGGCAGTGATGGGATTTCAAACCAACAAAGCAATCCAAAAATAACAAACTGCAGCTTGCAGCCGCTTGATTTCAATTTCTACTTTAAAATAATTGATGGTTCCAATTATTTCCAGGTTGCATGTTTGATGTTTCTGCTTTTTACCCTATTGTAGCTTTTGTGTTATCTTATACCAGAAGAAAGGCACACCACTCAACTCTCATTTATCTATTTAGCAGTAAAAGGAGTGCTTCAGATGTTTAAATCTACAAAAGTCATGGCTTGTTCTGCTGGAGCAGTCAGAGATTTTTGGGAAAAGTGTCAAGGAAGAAAGATTCTTACAGTCTCTGCTAGCTGCTTTCTCCTACAAAAGCACAATATCTTGGCTTTGCAGTGGGAAGTGCTGGTCGCTGAAAACATGACATCACAGAGTTCTGAATTCTGCTTCAACATCTCCAGCACGTTAAAAGAAAGAAAAGCAGTGGGCAAAATGCTGGCCTACAATTCCAAACACATAGGTTGCTGTACCATGCAGATCTTTCGAGTCCTAAGACATATCTTCTTTAAGAAGCCATAGAACCAGCTCTTAGCAATGAATAATGCATAAGTATGCATATGAGTAAAACTAATATTATCAGCTCATAGTCTATGTCCCTAGTATGCTAAACCACCATCAATTAATCCTATTGCAGGAAAACATCTTTCCTCATAAACAGAAATTCCACAATTTGTAAATCAGTTTTTCCACTACTTGCTTTTTAAGAGACAAAGAAAAAATCTCAAAACAGCCTCTCTCTGCAGGTCCAGCATGGTGCTCTTTGCATTTTCCCTGAAATTCTGTGTTTGCTGTAAGAAAGGAGAAGCCACACAGACATTGTGGAACGCCAGTGAAAAATCTGGATGCAACAGAAGGATGTGGTGCATTCCAAAGGCTTTGTTTGTTCTATATCGCAATTAACGCATCCTGTATGTGCTTCTTTTTACTCTTGTTAGCAACGGAGACTAGTTTTCTGCATCACTCTTGACTCCCAACAGTGATGTGTTTCATGCTAGCACAGCTCTCCTCTCATAATCAGAGAGTAGAACTTGCTCAGTGCGGTTGCCTGCCCTTGAACAGGAATGGCAGCCACAGCCTCATCAAGAATTCAAGTGAAGAAATGAATACCTCTTATCAGTGCTCTTGACAGCTACTGATAAGCTGTCTTGTTCCCCTTTTTGTCTACAGAACAGCTCTTAATTTTGGATTATTTTTTCCTTTTACTAACAAGTACAAAAAAAGAACTTTCTGAGCCTTCAGTTGTGCCCTTTGGTATTGTGCTGGCGCACATGCCATTTGTCTCTCCAAATATTAGGTGAGTACAAAGGAAATTAGATTTGATACTTCATACAAAGGAAATCATCTTCCTCTCTCCTTGCAACTAGCTTCTCATCCCAATATTTAGATCATTAGGGATGTCCTCTGTCCTATTCAGGAATCACAAGACAATTAACAACTGTCTTACTGGCAATAAAGGAATTATATGCAGTGGAATACATAGGTTGGAGAAAAATCACTGAGGTGGCATCTCTCCTGTGAAGGAAACTGGTTAAATAACACAGTAGTTTCATATGGTTCACATGGAGAGGTCCCAGTCAGCTGGGAAATGTTGTCCCAATTTTTAAGAAGGGTAAGAAGAAACACTCTGGTAATTACAGGTCTGACAGTCTCACTTCAGTGCCTGGTAAAATTATGTAGAAGGTTATTCTGAGAGTTATTGAAAAACGCTTGAGACACAATGGAGTCATTGGTCATAGCCAGCATGGGTTCACAAGAGGAAAGTCCTGCTTAACCAACTGAATTTCCTGTTATGACAATGTCATCCATCTAGATGACCAAGGGAAGCCAGTAGATATGAGGGGTTTTTTTCAGATTTACCAAAGCTTTTGATACTGCCTTTCACAGGGTCCTTCTAGAAACACCTAGAAAAGTTGATAAGTTGGGTGAGCAATTGGCTGGTGGGTCAGGCTCAAAGTGTTGTAGTAAATGAGGTAATATCAGGCTTGCAGCCAGTCACCACTGGGGTTCCCCAGTGCTCAATTTTAGGGCCAGTGCACTTTATTGTTTTTATAAATTATCTGGATGCAGAAATTGAATGTACATTAACTAAGTTTGCCGATGATACTAAAATAGGAGGAGCTGTGCACTCCCTTGAGGGTAGAGAGGCCTTACAGAGAGATCTGGATAGGCCTGAGCTGGGCAACCATCAACAGTATGAAATTTAAGAAGAGCAAGTGCTGGATTGTCCCCCTGGGGTGGGGTAATCCAGGTTATACACAAAAACTGGGGGATAAGAGGCTGGAGAGCAACCCCATAGAAAGAGATCTGGGGGCGTTGGGATAATGGCAAGTTGATAGCATACCCTGGCAGCCACAAGGGCCAAACATGTCCTGGGGTATACCAAGCACAGCATAGCTAGCCACTTGAGGGAGGAGACTTGATGAATCTCATGGGTTCCTTCCAACTTAGGATATTGTATGATTATAGGCAAACACCTGGGGAGATCGGAGTCAACTGTGATTCTGTTGTGTTCAGCATTATGTGCAACTACCCAGGAAGTTCTCAGATTTGAGTTTCACTGCAATGGCTAAACAGACTACTTGTGTTGATGGCTGTCAAGCAGAGAACTCAGTTTTGTTTCCACTATTTTCTGAATTTGCCATTTCAGACAGACTATCCTACTTAATGCTTCTTGGTGGGATAAGGAGCTTTCCTGTCACTTAGGATTTTCATAATCAGAAAGAAAGAGCAAGTGGCTGAAGAGGTTACCTAGAATCTTAACAGTTTTGGACTGCATACTGTTGTGCTGGTGACTCTCCACCTTGCTCCTGCAGGTTTTTCAAAGTACTGAAACTGAGATGGCCACTTGCTCATTCTATATTCAGCAAAGAAGCTGATTTAAGTCCCAGCTAAGATGCCGCACCCCTTTTCTACAGACCTTTAAGTCAACCCTTTAGTACAGATGCTTTTCCACACTTCAGCAGTTCTGCAACAACGTCTACCTCTTCCAGCTAAGGCAGTACCAAAGCCATCAATTCTCTGGTTTTTCTGTAACACAACATGGCATATCTGTAGCAACATTCAAGTCAGAACATTTCCCTAGAGTAGTACACCGACCATTGTCCTGTACCTTCCCAATTTATTACCATCATTTCATCAACTCTGCTCTTCCCTTTGCATGCAAAACTCATACTAATGTAACACGTGACATTGCACAGCCATGGTTTTGTACACTCAGTATCTGCACAAATAAGAAATATACCAAAAAGGCACCGAATCAGGACACAGCTGCAGGGCCCAATCAGGTGTGTTTCAAATCCACCATTCTGTCAGAGAGTAAAGGAACATCAATGGCTCAAATTAACAGCAACGGACAAGATCCTTAAGCCATCTATCATTGGGCTGTTGTGTTATAAGTACATCAAAATTGATCCTATCAAGATTCTGAGCCCTCTGGATTATAATAATCTCTAACATGTGCAAATTGTACCTAGGATAGCAAGTGCTGGGCCTGGGATTTTTCTTTTTTAAAGATGAGGGTGAATAAAAACAACTCCAGAGCCTATGTCTAATAGACCTCTAAGTACAGGCAAATGTGACTTTGCCTTCAGCTGTACCCGCCTTTATATATTCCAAAAATACCTTGATTTGAAGAGTCATTCCCAAAAGCTATGCCTCAAGGAAAAACAGTCTTAAAAGAACTCCAAATTCTGACATGAACTCCTAGAAATTACATCTTTGGGAGCGCTCCTTCTGGGAATAATGGTGAGGGGATGACATTTGCATTAACTCTGGCCCATAAGAAAAAGCAAGACAGGAATAGTACAGAATTTCTTTCTTTCTCTAGACTAACAAGCAAGTTGCTCCAGCAGGCAAAAGGACCAGAAATATTTGTCATTTTCTTCTTGGTTTTCTGCATCGCTACATCTTTTAGTCTTTAAAATTTCAAGTCATCATTTGTGCAATGCTTACATCTGTGTAAACATGTTTGCTAATTACTTAAGTTATTAGTGTCTAAACAGAGACCACTAGCTCTACAGCAGTAGCAGCCTGTCAGTGCTGTGTCAGGCACTGAGATAAAGCACTTCAAAAGAGGCTAATTAACAGAGAAGATATACTTGGGCTTTGAGACTGGTAAATCACAGGTTGATTGTTTAGTTTATTGCCCCATTCAAGATACCACGAGACATTCAAACAATTAGAATATATGACAAAGTTGTGTTGAATTATGTCTATTTTTGTGGAATTATTATATTCCACCAAAGAATGCAACAGTGGTTTCTGTGGGATCTTGTGGGCATAGTGCAGAGTGTGCTGGAAAAGATTCACTTCAGAATCAGATGTTCACTGCCCACATGGGGATGAAACAGGTAGATCTTGTTCAAAGAATATTTCAGACTCCACAATAGAAGCGATATAAAATGAACAAATACAGTATAGCAAGATTCTTCCAAGCAACTGAAGCATGGCTTTCCATCAGAAAAAAAGGAAAAGCAGCAAGCAAAAAAAATATTATCCAGGTGAAGATGTAATATAGTATGCAAGAATGAGAACTCTGTCTTTATTCGTAACTATTAACTGGAGATGAAAATGAAGAAAAAAGTCTCTGAAGGACAGAAATATTTGCAAGACTAATCCTTCCTTAAAGTCTTTTGCTTGATACTCTGGCTGACATTTTCTGGTTTCTATTTCCTCCTCCTCTACAGCAACTCTTCTCAAAAGAACCTTTTTTTTTTGAGAGGATCTAAGCTTTTTAAAAGTTGAAATTGACTTTACAGAAAGTCAAAAGTAGTTATGCAGCCTTCAAAGTGTGACACTCATTTGGATACGGGGGATGTTTTCAGGTCTAACTTCACAACAGCAGCAGAAGTGTCCTGTGATCAAAAGCAGTCTCTAACTCAACCCTGAGGGGCTCAGGTGCTCTACCTGAAAAAAGGCCACGTAGTCATTTTTTGCTAGCCTTTCTGGGAAAGACTGTGGTTTCAACTCATTTAAAGACATGCCTGGTTAGAAACCAGTCTCCAGATAGAGCATGCACAGTTGTTCCCAGTGGAAAGCTATGTGTCAGAGAAAATTATTTGATGGAAGGAACCATTTCCCACACAAGGAAGTCACGCTGACATGTAAGGACTCAGCCACACTGGCAGAGCTGCTTAATACCATTTCTGCCTTGACTTGCAATGGGTGATGTAACCCACTGTGGTGCAGTCAAAGAGAAATGAATGGGCTGGAGAAATATGACACTTGAAAAAAACCAGGTTTTATGGATGGAAGCAGTGCAGTAATTTACCATCAAGTCTTCATAAATGAACAGAGTAAAGTGAAAAACACAGAAAAGGGCTTAATTTTAAAGTCAGGAATCACCCCATGGGGATGGAATAGGTCTAGATTCCTTTGGCTTTAGAAAGCTATAAAAAAGTGACATTCATAAACAAAACAGATGTGCATCAAACTGCCACCCAGTCCACCAGCTAGCGGAGAGGAGCAGTGGTGGCAATGTGCACGAGGTCAGGTCTGTCCCCATCTCCTGCCTGGGGGCTCGGTGGGGAGGAGAGCGCTGGCAGCATTTCCTTTAGCTGTGGGCTTTGCAGTAATGGTGAAAGACACTATCGTTCATTCTGCATGACTATTATGGATTGTATATCTGTTTGGTACCACGTCTGTGGTGCAAGCCTACAGGCACGTCACACCAGCAGTATTTGATACGCCTGTGCAGGAAATTTTGTATTTAAAAATAAACAAAGAAAATACTTGCTCCATTTTGAAACAGAAGATTCAATGGCAAAACAGAGGCTTCTGCAGAACAGCCCTGGGAGGAGAGTGGAAATCCCTTGGCACCTTATGCAGTACTGCCCACAGGACACTTCACGCTGCTTCAAAGCAATCCAGGCTCAACAAGGTCTCTTCATCTTTCTCCCAGTGAATAAGCGAGCATCAAATGCTTTCCAAGCACCTCAGAGATGTTTTACTGCAAGGTTGAGAGGCAAATATATTAACCCTGAGGAAAAGACTCCTGTGTTGATGGAATGTGTGGGGAGGGAAAAGGTACAAAAAGGTCAAGGACCAAAATACACAGCATGCTCACAGTGATCGAGATACATGAGGCAGTGGTACAGAAGAGTAACCAGCAGACATGTTGGTGTCGGGTCTTGAAAGACAATTTGCAAGGAAAACAGATTTATTGAAACATCTTAATTTCTGTTCTATTTATGTATGAAATGAAGCAAGCCATCATTCACTCCTGTGCTAAGTGCTAACACTGGGTTATCAGTTCGGCCTCACACACATACGATGTGACAAATGATGACTCTAATGAGAATGCAATTAATTAAAATAACACCATTTACACCAGTAGCATCACCTACACACACAGGACCACACGAAACAGCAGTCAGACCATCAGGACTGCATGTGGAGGAAAGATCACACTAATGTATTACGTGTATTGCTAACCTTTGCTATCCAACAAATATAAATGTGATAGTTTAACTGAGCTGGCAGCCACTTGCAGCCCCTCGCCCCCTTCCCTCCCTCTCAGGGAATCGGGGAGAGAATTGGAGGGGTAAAGGTGAGGAGACATGTAGGTTGAGATAAGAACAATTTAATAATTAGAGTAAAAAAAAATTAAATTAATAAGAGTAATAAGAGTAATAATGATAACAACTATATATGAATGAGCGATGCAGAGTACAACTGCTCACCACCTGCTGATAACGATCCCAGAGAAGCAAAAAGCAACCACAAAACTAAAATCACAATCCCAGAAAAGCAAGCCCAAGCGATTCCCAAGAGAATCCCACCTTTTCCGCTCAATCCCGCTTAATACACTAAACACGACGTGATATGCTGTGGAATATCTTATTGGCACATCCAACTGTCAGTTCTGGGTTTTACCAACTCCTACACTTTTCTTCTCCACTCTTCCCAACTTCCAGTCCTCAGCTCTTGCAAACTGCCCCAGCACAGTGTCCTTGTAGTTACCAACATTGTTCTCAGAACACTCCTCAATCAAACCAAAACACGGGGCTTTCTAGCTACTAACAAGAAAATTAACCCTGGCCTAGCAAAACCGGGACAATAAAGCATCCAACTTAGGCCTTATTTTTGAATCATTAACTTTCTTAAAAGTATTTTAAAATAATTCTTAATTTTCCATAAGAATATGTTTCTCTACAAATAGGCACTTACTTATTCTTAGGCATCAGTATCATTCCTCAGCAATATCATACCACGGCACTCACTAGGAGGGTGCAAACTGAGGTCTTTGGAATAATCCAGTTTATTAAATAAACCCATTAATTTATAAGATATTTCATGTCTCTTCATGTATGCTTTCAGTCTTTAGAGGTACTTCTGCACCTCCTAAGAGGTAACTCTCAGCTTGACTGACATTCACTAACTTTGTGAATAAATTGACAAGTTCCAAAACCAGCTCAAATGTTCTTGGATACAGAAGGTCACATTGTGTTCTCAGTTACCAGTACCAACTTGTGGAAGAGGCATCTGAGGTGATACAACTCAACATTAGGTGTAAGAAATTCCTGTTTCTTCCTCCTTTTCATACCTTCCCCTCACATACTCTGCAGTCAAACAACATTTCAGGAATCTGGAAGGAAAGATAAGAGACCTACCTCCCCAGACTGACACCCTGATATGATTCAATTGCAGTCCAAATTTACATTTCCTTTGGAAAACAATTAGCCAGATGAGATAGCTGATATTTAAAAACAGAAGAAAACAAACAAAAAA
The DNA here is from genome assembly GCF_000700745.2 of Antrostomus carolinensis. NCBI lineage: Eukaryota > Metazoa > Chordata > Aves > Caprimulgiformes > Caprimulgidae > Antrostomus > Antrostomus carolinensis. The sequence continues at coordinate 100,583 of NW_010315517.1, forward strand.
ACCACCCCACAAAACAAAACACCAAAATAACCCCAGTTAGATAACTCAATTAATTGCTTTTTAATGGCATCACCCATAACACAGCCTTGCAAACAGCTATGTCAACAGCACCGTGACCAGAACAGAGGGACAGCAATCAGAGTAACAGCCTCCTAACACAGGCTTTGCTGCCAAGCGCTGCACTGCTCGCAACAATGGCTTGGAACAGTCAGACCAAACACAATTAGTTAAGTAGCATTGACACCTTTGTTTTCCACCAAAATGGATACTCCAGAAGATCATTCAACCCGTGATTTATGCTGCACAGAACATGTATCATCACACAAAGACACCCTTCAGCACATCCTTCTGCAACATCTCATTATTCACCCTACCAGACAGCAATCTGAGATTTTAATCAAGGCTTGCAGATCTCCCAAGATATTATCCACTTGCTTTCCAAGCAGGCCTACAAATATGACAATGCTGCCAGCAGAAAGACAGGAAAATCTCCATTCAGCATTAGACAAAGGAAGGAAATGAACTCACTACTAGTCTTGGCATTGAGGGTGTCATTGTTTGAAATCCAAAGCCATTATGAGCCACATCACTCTGCCCAGTCATAACCTGCAGCCCAAGTTTTCCTCCCATGTGAGAAGGAGTTTTACTGTTTTTTATGCAAGTGACAATAAAAGTAGAGTGAAGCAAACTTTCTTGAAGGTAGGCAAGAGCCTCACTTTTCAGACAAGATTTAAACATCACCTTCCTATTGAAATATAAAGGTGCAGATCTCAGGTAACGTATTCCATCAGAGCTCCACCAAGTCCATAGAGTTATGTCCCTTTATCCAAAACAACAACCTTCCCCAAATACTTTCACGATCAATGCCTCCTAAATAAGACCAGGAGGGAGGAACTGCTGATGGAATCCAGTTTTGATTCAACATTAATCTAATCTTACCAAAACAGAGCAGTTTCAGAAAGAGGATCATTTAATCAAGTTTTAAGGCAAAACTGTTGGAAGTCAGTTATTGGAATATAATTTCCTGCTGCTTTATTCATCTAGTAAAGTTCCATAGTTGAAAATGCTGTGAACCTTATTTGTCTTAACAATATTTTTGTGATCTTGGCATAAATGACTCCTTTGAAGAAAGTAAACAACCAAGTAAAATTAAAATCCTTCCCCTAAAACAGGAAGATATGCCAGATATTTTAACACATTGCAAATTATTGCGTACCTGATGTCCAATTTATGTTTATCTGGATTCAGTTTCTATCCCTTGACTTACACATTTCTTCAGAAAAGACTCAATATTGTCTCCTTGACATGGTTGTCAACTCCTTGCAGTACAGCATTTTTATATCAGAGGAAACTACAGGATTAGCACTGAAACCCAGAGGTTTTTTATTCTACGTGCATACTTCACGTTAATGCACTCCAGGTGATTCTGTCTGCTTCCAAAGGCAAAGCTGAGCTACTAAAATAAGGTAGAAAGATTTTGTCAGGGTCAGAGCCACGGAATGCTTTAGTAGCAGAAACAGAACACAAATTTTCCATGATCTTGCATGAAATGTAAATATTTCTATTTCTTTTTGTCACTGCTGAATAATTGCCTTTTTTTTAAAAAAAAAGCGAGCAGGAGATCATGTGCATGAGGGAAAATGTGGACATTGGGATGTTATAATCAAGCTACCACGGTGAGGGGGGAGAAAGAATCTGAAGGAACAGATCTCCTCCAGGCAATTCTGGAAGCTGAAAAACTATTTGAAATGTCAGTTCTTGAGCAGCCAAAGCCTTTCAGTTTAGCATTAATCAGGATATGATTTAATCAAGTAGAAACAAGTGACCAAGAGATAAATCAGAAAATTAAACAAGAGCAGTGGATTTGGAAGTTAAATCATATCATGGAGGTAAATTAATTTAAAAGTTTGTTTGGTGTCTTTCAGCCTGAGCTTGTGAATTTAGAGATTTTTTTGGTAAATAAACCAAAGGCTTTATTCTGGGTAAAGCAGCCTGGTAAATACAGACTATATATTTTTATGATTCTACTTATGATCACTTAATTTAAAAAAAATAATGTGTATTACTTCTAATTACTGTGTATAATTAATATGTATAATCTCTATTATTCTCAAGTTCAGGGTGAAATTAAACAAAAAGGTAGATGACAGAATCAACTTGGCCATTCTCCATCTCTAGACTACACTGTAGATGCATCATGATAATGCATGGGGATGGTTCAGCACATTTGGATAGGAACAGTCAGTTTCACTGGAAGAAAACATGCATTTGACGTTGTACCCTTGCTCAGGTAACCACAGTTTTGTACTGTTCACTGAAACTCAGATCAGAAGTC
>NW_010315517.1:102953-105054 GCF_000700745.2 Antrostomus carolinensis
ATAACAGCTCCTTACACTGGAGCCAAAAGATGTCATTGTCCTTGGCCATCCTGTTCTCAGGATACTCACGAGAATTACTTCATTTCAGGGTCAGGACTTTCTACAGTCTTTGAAATATGCCAGCAGTTATTACACAAAAGTTGTGCTTAATACATGTGGCTATAGGGAGAGTTGGCAATTTACACACAGACTCACTGTGCTGCAAAGGTAACTTCAGCTGCCGCCAAGCAGCGGCTCTGGACGACTAGTGGTTCTCTCAACACCAAGACATGATGACGACTACGGCCCTAGAGACTGAAGATCTGTTGTGATGGATGAAATTAGAGTTTGCAATGGATTATTCAGTAAGATTTGAGCTGTGGCTTGACCACTGTATAAAGCAGCAGAGGTGGAAAAAACTAAAACAAAACAGAAAGAAAAAGAAGAGTTAATTCATTTAGGTGCTTCTCCATGTGCTCATTTTTAAAATACTGACTGTAAAGGAAAACACAAAAAAATACAGTGAAATAGGAAAAGAGCACCACTATATGCTGCTGTACACTGCAGACCATTTGGAATTTGTTTAACACTTTACATTTTGAGAAAAAAGGGGAAATTAAAAAAAGGAAAGCAAGCTATGGGGAAGAAGGGTCAAACAGAACTCCAAGAAGCAGAAGCAATATATATAACAGAAAATAAGAGAGGTGGAAGCACTTATCTTCTCTATTACATTCTTCAAATGTCCATGTTCAAACAGTCTGAGAGACAGCCAACATCATTCCTTTTGTTTATAAATGGGAAAACTGAGACAAGTGTCACGCCAGAGATAAAAATAGAAACCAGCTCTTACAGCCCAGTCACTTTCATTGTTACTTACAATATAAAACTCATGTAAACATTACAGATGTTGCTTCAACAGTATAGACATTCTTATATATTGCCTCCCTTTCACAGGTGTCTGCTAACACTTACAGTTCCCTAGTACTTAAGATCAAACATGTCCAAACTTTAGAAACACACATATATGTTGGAAATGTGTTTATGAGTTCCTTCAAGAATTTGGAGATTTGCTGGGACTCACAGATGACTTCACTTTAACTCCTCCTGTCTTTAAACAAGTTTATAGCCTTCTACCTATTGCTTCATGAATTCTCTTCCCAAAGTTTATAATAATTATGCAGGGAAGTACCTTACACAGTATTACACCCTGATCCATTTACACTCCTGTTCAAATACTATTCAATGATGGCAGTTTGCATGTCACCTGCTCCGTATCTGATGCTTTAGAGGAGAAACCATCCCCTGAAGTACTAAAACTAAAACCATAGCTACCTTCACGTCATCTTTATGATTATCTCTGTCTAGACTCAGCTCAGCTAAGCTGTATGTGCCACTTCTCTCTATTAGGTATAACATATAAATATGTTCATTTGCAGATGTTATTAGATCTTTACTAGTTATTTGGTTGCTGTCATGTGAAGTTAAATATCTCTGTTTTGAAAACTAGCCCATTAAAAATTCATTTGTCTGCCCAAAATGAAATATTAAATTTAGAAGAGAAGACTAAGTACTAACCCGTAACTCTGAATTCTATTCATAATTATTTCATAGGCTAGAATCACTACACAAGACCAAAAATATAATGCTGCATTTTAATATTCATAACATAAGAGGACATATGACCATTGTTGTTTTGATATATGTGTAAAGCCAACACAAACTTTATACAACAGAAGTTATCTTGTTGGTTGGGAGGTGAGAAATCATAAATAACTTTGTCACCTAGGTGAGCTTCCCTGATATGACTGTCCTAGTGTCCTTCAGTAGATGGAAGTACTAAACAACCATAATTCTCTCACTTTAATTTGGTTACAGAAATCAGTCAGACATGCCTTTCATCTCCGCTCAGTTTTCAGAAGAATTCTACCAATGAAAATGACGTGGCAAGAGATATCAACAAGTTAATGCCAGGAAACCCCAAAGCATCAAGACTTGCTTTTTCTTTACCTCAGTTAGAAACACCTCCTCACTGAACTCCTCTAACACTTATAACATTCACAGAGCTTTGCTCTCAGCCCAAAGTGCATATTATTGTGAGAGAGGGGAGAGGGGAGAGGGGAGA
>NW_010315518.1:0-42596 GCF_000700745.2 Antrostomus carolinensis
TCTTCTCACTCCTCTCTCTAGCTGCAAAATGCCATTTTTTTTTCTCTTCCCTTTTTTTTTTTTCCTTAATTATGTTATCACAGAGGATTACTGATGGGCTCGGCCTTGGCCAGCAGTGGGTCTGTCTTGTAGCCAGCTTGCATTGGCTGTGTCAGACATGGGGGAAGCTTCTGGCAGCTTCTCACAGAAGCCACCCCTATGCCCCACTCCGCTACCAAAACCTGGCCATGCAAACCCAATACATAGAATTTATCCCTAAGTTTACTTCCTCTGGTATTTCTGTTTGCTCTGTAAAGCTTATTTACTGGTCTGGTTTCTGTTGCCAATGCTAATGTTTTGAGATGTCTAGCAAAAGGAGCAAAAAGACAAAAGAAAACTCTGAAAGGCAGAGAAATTAGAACCAAACATCACCAAATCCATTACTCTGACCCTAAATATATATATATATCTATAAAATATGTGTATATATATATATATACTCTGACTGTATATGATTTACACATCCAGCCTACCTAGAAAAGATAAATTGTGTTACAATACCTTCATTTGGTTTTGTAAGTCCTCCTGTGTCCTATGCCTGTGCACTTGCATTTAAATTTGAGAACCTCTGCATAATGTACTGCAATAATTTGCTGCCTATTAAAAAGAAGTTGAATCTATAAATGTTTCCAAGAAATACTACCCTTCCCAGCCTCTAAATGTATGAAATTGGCATAAAACTTTCCAGAAAGATAGTCATAAAATGAAAAATTAACATTTGTCTTAAAAAAATCACATTGGAATGTCTGTTCACTTAAAATGTTCCCCTGTGAGCTTGTCCTCCTTCTTTTCCTTTTTCTTATTTTCTCTAAAATCTCCTTATTGCAACTGAAAGCAGTGCATCTTGAAAGATCAAAAGCATGAATGAGTTTTCAAAAAGATTTTTTTTTTCACCTCATACCTGTAAGCTTTCACATGTAACTTTATTCAATAGACAGTCATAATCTGGGATTACTGTTGTCCACAAAACATCCTTGTAGCTTTCCATTTTAGCTCTGCCTGGAGTGGCTTTTGCCACAGATTTGATCAGACTTAACAATTTGCTTCACACTAACACACTGCCTTTATGGTCACAGAAATACTGCAATTGTAGCTTCAATCTCCTTCCAATTGAAGTTCATTTTAAAAAAGAAAATATAAATAATTCCATGTACAAAGGAGACAGTAATTTCCACAGGAGACATTGTCATTGTTTTCTGAAAGTTGTACCTTATTTATTGATGGATAGATACAATAAAACAAATATTTTATCGCTAAATATGGGCTTAGACGTACTTGGCATACTAAAATATTTTTTTTTTAAAGTGTGGCTATTATTCTTCTGTATTTTTATCCTTATTTAATATCAAGCTATCATGCAAATATCATTAAATCTATCCTTGCACCACCCTTCAGAAGATATTTGTTGCATCAGGTCTTTGCTATTCAGGATGTCTCTGGCAAAGCAAATAAAATCTGAAACCCATTCAGTTTTTCTCTATACTTGGGTTCCTTCAGTAATAACTGGTCAAATACAGAATGAAGTTTGCAGGTGCACCATTGCCTTCTTCTAAGGTAAATTAATAGATGCTGTGCTTGCCTTGGCTATTGCAGATGACTTCTAGTATCCCATTTCCCTCTTGAAAATATGTTGCCTCATGCTCCACATTCTTTATCATTGTCTACAATAGAAAAGCTATAGTGGTTGGAGATCTTGCTGCCAATATCTCTACCATATGGGAACTCTTTCGCTCATCTGGGCAAGCTTGCAGACCCCAGAACAGCAACTTAGGCACACAAAAGTATCCTGTGCCAGTTTCTGCTTCTGTCTAAAGATATAAAAGTCTGGAAAGTCAAAATCTTCTGTCTCCCTTACCATCTACATCCTAATGAATTGGGGAGCAGATTCTGGAATCCATTCTAAACATCTCAAAGAGCAACAATTATTGCTGCAATAAGTATCTTTTATCTCCTCTTTTCCTATGTGCTACTGAATCCTCCTGCAAGTAACTGATTAGCAGGGAGTTTATGTCCTCTTCAATGAATGTGTTCTGGCTCTATCTGTCAAACTGTGATTATAGGACTGCTCTCCAAAATGTGTCATCAAAACTGACTTTGGAGTCCAAGGCATCCTTGCGTACAAAAATTTCTATACTGGATTTATCACGTATTCTGATCAAACCTTCAGCTTTTACTATGTCTTGCAGTGTCATGCAGCACAAAAGAGTACTCAAAGTTACCCTAAAGCTTACGAGTATCTTCTAACAGAGCATACTGCAGATATCAGATCTGTTAGCAGATATTTAAAAGGCTGCAGTATTACCAGAAAGTCTTAGTGGTGTAAAGGTCTTCTTATCAGCTGCTAATAGCTCAATATTCATGCCATTTTGTACTTCTTTTGGAATGTCGGGTGCTTGAAATGACACAGCAGGTCTCCAGTGTTAATATAGGATACTAGGCTGCTCCTTCTTTCAGAGGTTTTGCTGTCCTTGAGTCCTGCCTCCTGAAGCAAGGCAGGACCTAAATGTTTTTTGTTTGCGTTGTTTTTGTTTGTTCGTTTGTTTGTTTTCTGGAGACTTGCTAGGTCTTGCTAGGTACTTCCTTCCAAGAATCATCTGGAATGATGTTTGGAGATACGTCTATATTCTGTTTAGTTCTTTTTCTTAGTATGCATGTTCAGGATCAAACTTGTTAGTGCTGGGGTTGGTGTGAGGGTGCTGCTACCTTTTTCCATCATCTTTTCACTCCTGGGTCCCGGCTGTGTATGTTTGCCAGAAAAAACTTTGTTCAAATGTCATCACATAGAGCAATGACACAGGACAGTTTGAGACAACTATCTCTGGACATAGGATTGAGAAAAAATAATGGCAAATTGAGCATCTGTATGAAATGAGTTTATTCCCCATCTGAATAAGTAAAAAAAAAAAAAACAAACCAAAACAAAACCAACCTTTATTTATAAGACAGGCATGGAACAAATCTAAACTGTTTAGCATTACTTGCAGTAGTCAGAGCAAACTAACTTCTTTATCATATTTCACTTCCTTTGTTAGTGCAGTTCATTTGATAAGTATTATTATTATTAATTTTTAATTGTCAACAAGACTACACAAGCGTTTAGTGGAGCTGTGGGTTACATATTACTGGGTTCTGTCACACTATGCTTAGTGGTAGACAAGTTACTTAAAATACTGTGACCTTGTATTCATGAAAACCACTAACATCTTTGTCTCCACACTGATGCATGACTTTGGAGCTAATTTTATTTAGTATTAGATGTGCCCTGAATGTCCAAAAAATGTGTTTGTACAAGTATTTCAGTTCTTGTATTTCTGGCATTTGTAATTGCTAAACCCTGTTCTCATTCTAGCCAATCAGCCATGATAATCTCTGATTTTTTATCTCAACCAGCGCCTCAGATAAACAGGTACATAGGAAAAATATGCTTCTGAGGATCGTAGATTCTTGGTATGTCATATGACTAGTTTTTATTCTATTTCTCTATCCTAGAAATGATTCCTTCAGCCACAAGAAATGTACATACATACATCTGTCATATTTGAGTCTCAGTTTTGAGCTTTATTGATTTGGCAACTCAGTTTTGTGCAACTGATGTTTTCATATTTCTTACCAGCAGGTTTCAAATATACACTTTGAATCTGGTATACTGCAGCTGTAAACCTTTTCATCTTTTATTCTGTTGTTTTAGCACTCTAGTAATTTTCAGATTTAGAAATTATCTCTGCCAAAGTTATGCCATATTGCTGCATTTGGTACAGGTCAAAACTACAGTTTATGGCACTTCTAAAGATTCATTCCCTATACCCAAAGCTATCCTATTAAGTGGGCAAGAAAACAGTAAGGATTAAGGCAAAGATTTACACAGAAGACTGTAAGTCTTAAACCACCCACCTTCCTTCAACTCCCACCCTCTGCTGCCCTGTCATGGTGCTGACATTTCTGCTGTGCTCTATGCAACACTGCCTTCCCCCTGGTTCTTCAGATGAGACACAGAATTACAATGGGAATGTGAATGTGCCCAAGCAGGAGCAGCAAATAGAAATGCATGGAGGAGCTTAAGCCTCTTCCCAACAAAATCCTTGTACCTATGGACTCTCCCCTGCCTATGTGAGGGCATAGGAAACAATACATGCATGCCCATTAGTTTGGGTAAACAAAACCATTTATTTACCATCCTGATGTATGCTAGGAATTGTTGGGACAGCTGACCCCCACCTTGCTTCTCTCTAAAGCCAACTTTGCCCAATCCAGCAGTCAATAAGTAACAAACTGATTTAGTGTGTAGGAGCATGTAAACTTAAATATACACCATGACTAGTGACTGCCACGCTCTTCTTCACCAAGGCCCTAGGAATTCTGAAGAAAGCTAGGCCCCATTATATTAAACACTGTGCTAATGTATTTAAATTTGCATTAATAATCTGAAGCTAATGGTATGTTGGGCCAGCAACTTAATTCTACAAGATAAAGACTTCAGTATTCCAAAACAGTGAAGTCATTCACTAGATATGGAACTAATCCAATTCTCTTAGATCAGAACTTACGCAATATTAAATATATTCTGACAGCACAGTGATAAAGAAGATTAAAAGAAGAGTGTGCAGAACTGTACAGGTTGCATCCATCTTCCTGTTACTTTGGGAGGGTTTTTCCTTTCCCCACTGAAGCCTTGAGGTTAAAGAACCTCCCACAAAACACAAGTAGAAAGACAGGGGTTCAAATCTAATAGCTGACATTTGATACTATTAAGAAGCCCCTGATGTCATCAGTCAAAACAAATGGGTTGGATCTCTTATGCATCATCAGTTAAGAATTTGGGCAGATTATACCAAAGCAACAACCACTGAATTAGTAGCTGGAATAATATTAGTTAGCAGACACTGATTTCAAATTTTTTGGTACAGTAGATCTCCACACAGCATAATCTTGGCTCATTAATATGAATAAAGTACCATGCTACGATCCCAAAATGTACAGCAAGCTCAGCTAAGTGCCCTTATGAACAGCAGAGATGTCAGACACCAGTACAAACAGCATTGCTAAATCCCTAGGTTTCTTTTATCTTTAACCAATTTTTGACCATGGGCTGTTATTGCACAGGCCAAGGACAGATAGCTGTGATTTGTGCGTCTTCACAGCTATCCACAGCTTCTTGGACTGGAAAGCTGCTGACTGGATGCTGCCCAAGGCCATGTTAGAACGGCCACAAACTGGACAAGGTAATCATTAATCTGTGCCCGCGTTGCTCGGGCAGATATCAGACTCGCTCATAACCTGCCTGGAGCTTTGAAGAAGCAGGATTTCTGACAGAGAGCAATCCTGTCACAGAGCAAATCCGTGCTCCCTCACGAATTTGAATGTGCTGGCAGGGCTTATGCCGAGCACTCAACCATCAGTAAAAAACCTGAATAGAAGTGAATATATGAACACAAGAAAAAAGTTGGTAGGAGTCATTGTTTAGGCCTGACAGGTTTATTTCTTTGCCCCAGCTTCCTACATACAGTGCTTGCTTTTAACCCATATCATGCTTTTGAATGCTTTTACTGTGTATATTCCCAGTGTTACAAAGGTTCCTTTTATGTATTGTTGTCCCTGTTGTTCATGTTCTAACCTACTATAGGGAACACCAAGTTTTCTTTCTAAAGTCTTCGGGCTAGAGAAAGCTGCAGGTGATTCAAATGCAGTGTCCTCAGCCCTCCTAGTAAGTACACTGTTGTGCTTCTCTGTAGCATCCCAGGTAAGAGCAGATCAAGGGATTTAGGCCAAGTAAAAAGTCAAAGCAAGCTGAAACTCAAAGATTTCTTTTGCAGCTGAACCACTGTCACCTTTCCAACTTGTACTGAAGCTTATATTAGACCTTTAAACACATACTAGCATGCACTAGTATGCTGTATCTGAGCAAATGATTAAATGGATTCTGAAGAGAAAACCTGGAGATTCAGGCACTCTGGGCTTGAAACAATGTTATATGTACAGCAGGGGTTGTCATTCCTTTTCTTGGGTGGAAGATTTGAAAATAACATTTCACAAAATGAAGCATACAAAGGGGAATTCGGGATTTTTTTTTCTTGCATGTATTAAAATTTGTCGTATTAATTACCAGTTGTAATAATAATGGATCTCTGGAGAGACACTCACCGTCTCTAAATCTCTGTCTTTAGGAAACGGTTCAGCTGATCTTCTCAAACAATAATTATTACCTGTGATCCTTGATCCCTATCTTTTAATAGAACAGCTCAACGCTTCTTTCTTCTCTCCCTAACTCCCCTGCTCCTGGAATTGTTTTTTTAGTTCACCTTCACTTCTAGTAATATATTCTTTATATAAATAATTTACATTATCCAGGTTCATGGATTTTTGTCTTCCAGTTTGACTTTCCCAGGAAATTACATTACATATTAAATATGGAAAAAATTCAGTTCATTCAATAATCTCAACAGGGTAGAATATGTAAAAGTGCAGCCAAGCTAAAGAAGTCTTCCTGATCTTATCTCTCCAAGTAAAGTTGTACTTTACAACCGAGTTGCACTGTTTGATTCTCAATACGTGGGGTTGTTGACTGCACACAGTCCCTCACAGTAAGGACCGAGCTTTCCCTGGAAAACTTGGGCTAATATAAAACCTATACATGTTTGACCATGAAACAAACATGAGTTCAAACTCAAGTAAAATCTTTACACAATTCTCTAACAAATCTGGAAAGATTTAAATAAAATTTGATTAAATTAATTTAAAATTGTAATTTCTGATTCCTGTTTCTGACTTTTCCCCTTCGGAAAAGGTACACCTGAACGTATCTGGCAGATTTTTTCTGTTCTACCCATTCAAAAATTAGGTGTTACTTTCAAGATTTATACACTGAACATTACTAGCAATAAGATACACTTCCATATTTATACTAAAAATTTCTCCTTACTGCACAGAATTTTCTTTTTTAAAATTTTAGTTTAGCTTTCCTAGTGTAGCTCACTATGAGTAAATTTATCTTTAAAAGTATCATTTGAGCTGATCCTATTATATCCATACCTTGTAACAGTAGTGTTTAGACAACACTAGTAAAATGTAAGTAATGCCTGTAGGGTAGATTATTCTATTGGAAGTACTCAGAAACCTGAGTTCAATATGCAGGAAAAGGTGAACACCTCTATTTTTAAAAATTACCTTATTGCTTCAGAAGAAGTATTGCATTAAGTCACAGTCAAGACTTCTGAGGTAAATCCCATGAAAAATAGTTTGTTTGGAAAAAAACACAGCCCAAAACTTACAAGCATCAGTAAATCTATGTAAAATAATGTACTTACATACACTATTCTGACAGTGGCGTGGGGTATTTTCAGATTCCTTTAACACATGAAGACCAGTCAGTGGAAAATTTAATCATATAATTACGTATATTTAATCACTTTATGCAGCAGAATGACAGAACTTTAAGGAGCCATTATAACAGCTTTTAATTTTAAATTGCTTATTGAATGGTGTAATTTTGACTTTTAGCCAAAGAAAATTATCTATGAAAGCAAAGGGGTAAGATCTTCAGGTACAGCAATTTGTGATAGTTCCTATAATGTTGGCAGAGCTTTGCAAGTTTATCACTCCTGTCTACTCAAATTAATTCATAACATGCAGTTGAATTCTCGATGCTCCAAGAGACACAGTGGAAATGAAGTAATAATTTATAGTTAATACTTTTTATCAAAGTTACTCCTGAGTTTTGTATTATAAACATATTATCTGATATTCTTAAGTTTTGTCTATACAGTAAACAAATTATAAGCTAAAAATTTTAATTTATTATATTTTGTATATATCACTTCACTAGAAAGAACAAAGAAAACTGTGAAAAATTCTTACTTTATAATTCTAAAACATCCTGCCAGAATGGCTGATAGGCCATTTTATTTCTGGTTTGTTTTGTTTTGTTTTGTTTCAGAACAGCTCTCTCAGACCTCACTTTTGTGGCTGTTCAATATTGTTCAGTAGATGCATTTAATAGTGTTACAGAACTATAGGTATTATTAGCCATAACAAGTTGGTTATATTGGTGATAGTGTCCATTAGATGTGCACATTAATCCTTTGAGATTTACAGCTGAGTCTTAGCAGAGCAGAGGATCACTTCTTCTTTAATGAGCGAATTTGAGGCACTGGAGCGTGTCAAACACAAGAAGTGTAGTTTGTCTCTTCTCAGTAGAGGTGCATCCAATTTTGATTTACACGTGCTACTCAGAATGACTTAACATAACATGTTCTCTTCATGCTTTAATTTTGCAGTGACTTGCAGTCTTTGTGATGATACCAGGGCTCTCCAATGGCTATTTTTCTCACTGTAGGCACAAAATAACCACAGCACAGCAGTTTTCACTAAATTATCTAAACTCTATGCCTAATCTCCAGGATTAAAACCTGTTCTGTTCCCTGTAATTTCCAAACTCTGCTGTTTAGGCTGAAACTCCCAATGATGGTCCCAGTCTGTGCAAATCAAGATAATTTTCCTGAAGGACTTCTCAGCTGATGGTTACATATTCCTGCCTTTTATAGTTACAAGAAACAATGTATTAGATAAACCCATAGGTGCCATTTTCATTATAATTTTTCATATACTGAAGAACAGCCTGCATGCTTCTGTCCATTTATTGTTCAAGATTATGGTTCTTTAATCTTATCTGTGCTTCTAATGAAGCATGTTTTATTATAAATATTAAAAGCCATGTTCCATGTATGGAATAACACAATTAATTTTATTTTTACATTTTCTACTTGTGATAGTTTCACTGGGCTAGCCCTTGGGTAGCAGCCAACACAGTCATTCACCCACTTCCCCCCCACCCCCAGGGGTTAGGGGAGAGGATTGGGGCAAGGGTAAGGAGACTCTTAGGTTGAGATAAGAACAATTTAATAATAGAAATAAAAGAAAACTTAAAATAATACTAACATTAAAATAGCAGTGATAATGGTAACAGTAACAAAATATACAAATGAGTGATACGCAGTGCAACTGCTCACCACCCGCCAACCGAGCCCGGCCCGTTCCCAGATAACGATCCTGGAGGAGCGACAATCCCGAACCCAAACCACAATCCCAGAAGAGCGAGAGCCCCAGTGAAAGCCAGAGAGAGCTAAAAGAGGAAGAGACCCTCACTAATATACTGGACATCACGTGATATGACATGGAATACCCCATTGGCAGACCCAAAGGCTAATTTAGCTTATTAATTTAAATATTCCTCACCCCCTTAAATCTTGTGCTTGTAGACTAAGAGAACACAAAGTCCTTCACTTCAGGCGACAAAAATGCAAACACTGGTGTTATCAGTGTCTCTCTCATAACAAATCCCAGGCTGAAAGCAAATCACAGCACTATTCTAACTACTGAAAAAGAAACCCAGCTCTGTTCCAGCTAAAAACCAGGACATTACTTAATTGCTATTTTATATATAGAAAAACTTGACAAAATGGCTACCTATAAATGTTTAGTTAGGTAGGTGACACCTGCTTATAAAACAGAATATTGCCCATGATATCTCTATATTTAGTCCTATGAAATCTTTCATCAATACTAACCTAAATTAATCAGTTTAAAAATGAATAGCTTTGTCTAACTGTAGACCAAAATGAATTTCACATCTAAGCACCATTTCTGTATTTCAAAAGAAGGTAAAAAATACGTAGGTATTCTTAACTGTACTGAACTCTCATCTATATATCATAAGTCTCAAAACGTTACGACTTAACATTCATTATGCCATCATTACAATCTATATAATCTTCCTAGCTCCTGTAACCTATACATTGTTTTAATGTAGTCAGTACACATTTATTAGTTAGGCAATAATTTAAATTTCTATTGTGTTTAACAAATAATACAACCTGTAGGGGTTTAACCCAATGTCTTTTGCCTCTCAGTTACATCTGTCTGTAGTATACAGGCAGTAAGCACAGGAATTCTGTTTGTTCATATCAGAGAAAAACATTCCTGGACTTAGAAACCATCAAGATGAAATTCTGAGATGGGGATGCACCTTTATGCTCCTATTCATTCATCACCTTTGTCACCTAAATAATATTCAAAGGCAAATTCATATTTATTTCTAGTTCTAAACATAACTTCTGTCATGGTTCAGACACAAGCTGCACTTGTGATCTCTTTACCTTTGAAGTTTCCCTCTCCAGGAAAATTTACACTCTGTGATCCAGCTGTAATTCGTAATTTAGGAGACACCCTGTCCTTGCTGTACTATTGTGCTAAAAGAAGGCTTCTTATTACAATCTCCTTTGAGTGCATATCAATCTTGGAATATTATTTACCTTCTTTCTATAGGCCACAATACACTGTATTGTCCAGCCTACATATATAAGCTAGATCTTCCGTGTTACCTAGCTTTCACAAGAGACAGATCTTGCAGGTTGCTCTAGGAATTTCTTTTTTTCCTGTGTTTACGTGAATCCCATGTTACCATGCGACCTCTGTACAATTAGGATAGCTTTTTTCACAAGTACTACTTTTTGCCCTGCCAGCTCAAATATCTGCATGCTGGCTAGTCAGTCCTTAAGTAGATCATGTTTATATCAAATTCTTGATATTTTCCTTCTACCTGCCCAGTCATTATTTTCTTATCACAAAATATTTTCCTATCTCCAATCACTGATTTGTTTCCAGTTTACTTTTCCTAATGCTTTCTTTTTAAATCTAGTTCTGTATAGTCAAACAGAATAATGTCAAGCAGATAAATCAATATAAATATACTTTAGTTACATCTTATACTACATTGTATAGCTTTATCTTAGCGGGAAAAAAAATAATAAAACCTGTATTTTAAGGAAAGTAATATATTAAAGAGTATATATATATTGTGAGGAAAGAGATTAAAAGCAATTAAATAATTCACTTTTGTAAAGTATTTGTTCAGGACTACTAAATGTCTCTGATAAATGTTTCCAGTTTTGTACTTAGTAATTTCACATAATAGATATTAGAAGGTGATGAATAGACAAGAGGAGAATCTGTCAAGCAAAATATCCTTTGAAAAATACAGAGAAATTAAATGTAGACTTTTTTTTGGTATTACTAAAACACAGATTAAATTGCAGGGAACATATATTCATTAGTTCCCTGATCCGAAGTGGAAATCACAGACCTGAACCAGGTACGAAGTTTTTTCTGTGGTATCCGCAGGGATTGCAATATGCTTAGAAATGACTGCTACAGTAACCAGTCTGTGGGCAGCCACTTGTATTCATGGGATGGAAATGGAGGCCTACATCCATCCTGTCCTACTAGACATGTTGATACTTAATTCTGGGCTGAAGAAAGGTACCTATTTCCACTGAGGATTCAGTGTGCTGAACATTCCCCCTGAGTTGGGTCTAAGCCAGATACTGTACTATCTCAAAAAACACCTGAGAAGCTTCATATTGATTAATCCAATGATCAGATCCATTAAGAAGGAGATAGAAAAAATAGATCCAAATTTAGGATTTCACTCTCTGCCTAATCTTGAGGAGGCTTGAAAGGTGTATTTTGTATCTGCCAGAATATCAGATTCTGAACAGTGTACTGTAGTGTTAGGATTCTGAAATGGACCCATGGAAGCTGGCGGGCTTTGCATTAATAGCTAAATATCAACTGAAGGAAGAGTTAGAACTTGCTTGTTTCCATGCGAATCCCCCAAGCTTCAGGGTATTCAGTATTCTCATCTTCCTTCTGAAAAATACTCAAGCACTTCAGGATTTTATTAGTAGACATTAGAGCAGAGAAACATTCCAGATGTCAGCCTAGCAGAGACACTAGTGAATCCCACACCTCTCTGAGTCTAATGCCAAGGCTGTGATATGTACTCATAACATGTGGACTTCAGCACTATTCAGAACAAATTACTGTTATCTGCTCTCAAACGGCCTCCTCTGCCACCCAAAACCCACCTTGTATCAAACTGCCTTGGGGATGCATATTCAAGCAATGCACAACTGTGGATGACTTCGGTACTTTAACAAACCTGACACACAACTTACATGCAGTGACCCTGTCAGGAAATTGTAGCCTACATTATACCATTTTTGGTGTCTCCTGTGAGGCATCTCTAAACATTGAAATCCACTGAACTTTGATTATTTTAAAAGAATACCAAAATTTGGGTTTAAAATTGGGACTGGTGCAATGGTTAAGGTAAAAGTTAAAATTTAGGGTGGAAGAAATGAAGACTTTGGATGATTTCTCTTGAGATGTAAAAGTCCAATAACGGTTAGTAAAAAGCAGCAGAAGAAGGCATATAGCTATAGACAGAGCTTAACAGGTACATGTTTTGGGATTTTGGTCTTGTTTTTCAGCTAGCACCATGGAATATTTCCATATGGGAAATAAATATATTGCAGTCTGTTTTTTGCATGGAAGATGTTAAAAGTAGACCAGTAACAAAGCTGCCAGTATTATTTCTGCAGGTGAATCTTGAGATTGCAGGCTTTCTGCAGTGACATTTGCTCATTCTTTTTCATTCCACAGACAAAGCATCCCTGTGCTAAATGAAATAAGGTATAATTACATGAAAAATGAAGATGTATCAGGACACTCTGACATACACATACTATAAAATGTGGATATTATCAGAAAATTACCACTTAAATAAAGAAAATCTTTATGAATTCTGAGCACGAGTTCTTATTTCACTGGCAAAGATTCTTTGGGCATTCTCACTACTTTAAAATCTTATGTTTATTACAAAAGATGTAGTCACCACGTTAATACAAGGGGTCAAAATAATCAGTTATATTTAACTGTCATGTTAGTGTTCTAAGTAGCAGTTTATTTTGAATTACTTTTAGAAAATGTAATTTAAATTAGTAATCTCTTTCTTTTATATCCAAAATAAATTCAGTCTGATTCAATTTTTGCCTTTTATATTTTTTTGATAATTATTTTTGTGAAGAAAGCCTCAGCCTCCTACAACCCAGTATCAAAAGCCAGTATTTACTGCTGAGATCTTCATGTACATTATCTAATACCTGAGTATTATCAAAATGTCAAAAAATAGATTTTATGTCCTATATCTCTCCCAAGATAATGAGACAGGCAAATATTTCAGACTTTAGACTAGCCAGTAAAAAGTTACTTGCAGCTATTACTAATTTTTCTACCTGAAGTTATTCTTCTCTCTATGGACTTATTGAACTGTTCTGTTCCAAAATGCTTCAGCTTATTTCCTAGTAATACTCATTAAGCATTTATTGAGTGAAATCATGACACATTGATGCAAGTAACAGTTTTGCCAGATGAGTCAAGTTTAAATCAAGACATCTGGGCAACCACCATGATTTTTTCTTTGTTGGTGATCATTGATGTATCAGAGTTCTCAAACCAGTTTTCATTTTTCAAGCAACTAAATTCGTACCACACCATGTAGCTTATAATCTAGCTTTCTTGCCTCAGAAAAGCAATTTTCCAGAGTTAGTAACAATCTTGTACCTAGCTGGCATATATGGTGCTGTATTATGTCCAGTCAGCCAATGCTGTCTCAGTTAAGAAACAGGAAAAAAGTCTTCACAGCTGCTATACTCCATTAGTTTTTCCAATTACTTCAAATTACTCTATTTTAATTAAGTAAATTTACATCGTGATATGGATGTGTACCAATATCTCATGTCCACTGCTATGCGCATTGCTCTACTTTTTACATGACATTTAACAAAATAACTGCTGTGTGTATTGTAGGGTTCCTCTTCCTCTAACCAACCTGCTAGCCAATTCTAACTTTGTCACCCTCAACAGCTTTATGTTCTAGTGCAATGAAAATGAAAGAAACTGCTGTTCATCATCAGAGTCCTGATGAGTCTCTAAATAGATAGGAACTTTTAATTTTTACGCTCTGTTTTAGAATAAATGAGTGACAGAAAAGTAATTATCAATAAAGGCAGACCTAAAAACAATCCACAGGGAGGCCTCTGAAGAGAGAGGGCTTGGGTCGTGTACAATGTTAGACAAGATGGAGCGAGGATATTTGGATTCTAAGAATCATTCTCACATGAAAACAACATGATTATGGGGCCCACTTTCCCAAAAGGCCAAACTCAGCTAAGTTTAGATCTTCTAAAGAGTAGATGCAAAGATTAAGACATTTTTTGAGTTTGAGAAGTATTACAAGCTCCAACAGTAGCCATAGCCATTGGATGGCTCTACAAATTTTCAACAGTAAGCAGAGAAAGCTATAATTATTTTTCCTTATGGTAGAGGCTGGTGAATGTCAGCTTCAGGCTTCTGTATTAAGCCACTTTGCCTAATACTGCTTGTTTTCTAAAAATAACTTTTTCTAAAAAGAATTTATTTTAGACTGGTGGATCTAAATATGAAGAAACTACACTTGCTTTAGGTCTTGTCTTCTGGTATTATATAACGCAAGAAGAAATGTGAAACCTGTATCAAAACTTTCATTGTTACTGATTCTCTAGTATTTTTGTTGCTTTTAATGAAGTGATGCTTGATGCTAAATGCTTTCACATTGTTGCAGTATCAGTCATAGTAATATATTAATATTTAATTAACTAAACTAGGTAAATGAGGAATGTAATTAAAATTATATTCTCCATCTCCAAAATAATTTAAGAAATTAATCGAGCAATGGATGGGTTCACATACTTTATAGGAAACACTGAAAAAATTAACGTTACTGTCTCCCACTTGAATAGTAAGTCAGCCGATTTCAGTGTGATTTCACCCTCCATAGTTACTGTGAGCACAGCACTGTTTTCTTTTGGGGGGCATTGTAGGTTAATGTTTAGTCTCTTTAAACCAAGCTAAAACAAGACAGTGTTTCAGTCTGTTCAGAAGTTCTCAACTTTGCCTCTCTGAGACCTTTCAGCTTGAGAGGTACTGTCTCTCCAGTCAGGCCAAGAACTCCACTCCCCTTTGAAATATGGAAAGTGTAAGATCACCCTAATGCCCTGACACTTGTTTAGCACTCCATCAAGCATTATGACTCTTTGGACTAAAAGCCTTTGAGACATGATGGGGGTTTTTTGTTGTTTCCAGTTAGCCAATTAGCCTCTAGTATAGATTAAAACATAGTTGAGTGCATATCCAACAACTAGAGGGAGCTCAGCTCTTTGGAAGACCTTTTCTTTCAGCCTGACTTACAGTTGTTCGAGAATTCAGTTTTGCTGATTATTAAGTGGAGTAATAAAATCCATGGTAAACAGAATTATTACACTTAGTGCCAAACAGAGGTCATAGAAGTGTGGTTTTTTCACTTCCCTGCTAATTCACCTGAAGAAATAATTCTGATAACCAGGAGCTGGCAGTGTTAACACTCAGTAGTCACTCTCAGAGCTACATACTACCTTGGAAATGTATGTAGAAAAGTGATTTAATCACCATAGGGGACCACTCTTTGTTATAAAATAAAATACCACTTAACAGACTTTTTCTTTTAAATTGACATTATTTTGTTAGTTTGCGGAAATCATGGTCTCTTTCAAGCTTGTAAAATGTATCAACTCTATAGTATTAGAAATTGCTACTATAAGAACACAAGAATCATAAAGAACATAATATAAATAATGATCACACTAAAAAAATGTATTATAACATAAAAGTGTGTAATTAGCATGTGAATTCCAGCAATATGTTTTAGACTTGCATTTGCATTGTTTTCAGAATAAAGTTTACAAAGTACAAACTTTTCTTTAGCTCTACATTATCCTAAAACTGCCAGCATACATACAGAGAAGTCGCTACCTATTGTTTGTTATCTAGACATTTTCTTAAAAAACAGGCCCTAAAACAGGGCAGTAGTCCCAGGCAACAGCTCAGCATTCTAAAAGGGCACCACTTAATAAAAGCAAGAATATCTGTTTTTTTATATATGCATATATCCACACGGAATACATCACACATACATATGTATATTATATATACGTACACATACATATATAAGTCTTATGAAGAGTGGCTGAAGGAACCAGGGTTGTTTAGTCTTTTCAGAGGCTGAGGGGAGACCTTATTGCTCTCTACAACTACCTGAAAGGAGGTTGTAGTGAGGTGGCTGTTTGTCTCTTCTCCCAAGTAACAAGTGATAGGACAAGAGGAAATGGCCTCACATTGCACCGGGGGAGGTTTAGATTGGATATTAGGAAAAAATTCATCACCAAAACGGTTGTCAAGCATTGGAACAGGCTGCCCAGGGAAGTGGTGGAGTCACCATCCCTCAGGGGTATTTAAAGACATGTAGATGTGGCACTTAGGGACATGGTTAGTGGTGGATTTGGCAGTGTTAACAGTTGCACTAAATGACCTTAAGGGTCTTTTCCAACCTACATGATTCTATGATTCTATATGCATATACATATAATATATATATAAAAAAATAAATGAAATAACTATTTAAAGATTCTATTTAATAGAAAACTTCGCTACTTCATGGGGAGGCAAAAACCTCTATCCTACTCACAGGGGAAGTAGACCATCATAGGAGGTGACCTATATGAATAGAAGGATAACCTATATAGCAGGTATCCACATTTCATTGAGAACTGAGAATGTCAGTCATTACCACGTTGTTACCTTCCCATTTCTTCTTGAGTCTTCCCATTGGCAGTGCTTTACTTGAGAGCTTTCTGTTGCTTCCGTTAATTCTCCTTCCGCCTTTCTCTCCCTTCGAATTTTTCTGTCTGCTTCTTCCTTTGACTTCAGTTTTTCTTAAAAGGATTCAGAAAAGTAGCAGTGAACTTTAACCACTGACATTCAAATAGGATCAGAATGATGTCAAAGGAGTTCACACCTCCCTACCAGTGTGTGTTTATAGAAAATGACTTGACTTCTGGCTTCTCAAAATGTAAATGCTTGTTATAGAGGGAGAAATATGTAATAAAAAAGAGATTCTAAAGAAAGCAAGAGGCTCTAGCCTCCACCCCTTACTTCTCATGCAGTTCACAGAAGGTGCCACATTTCATTTCATTCTAAAACCTGGTTTAAAAAGATCGGGAATATGAACACATTTGTGTCCTGTCTTCTTTGGGTCATCCAGGGGTGATCTGGGATTTTCACAGATGTTATCTGTGGAATAACTAAGCAGTACTGAGCACTGTATATTAAATTAGTATTAGTGTCAAAATAGGAAGAAAAGGAAAACCAAAACAAAAAACCACCAGATTCTCCCCTCCCCTACTTGTTCTATCAAGTCAAAAGTAATGGTTGCCTGCTTGGTAATGCATCTTACATCATTTATTATCAGTTGTATATAAACCTTTACAAACCAGTTAAATAGGACCTTGAGAAGCAAACCATAAAAACTGGGAACGTATGTAACCTTTCTATTCACACAATTGAATTAAGGGACAAAAGAGAAAAAAATCACATTTCTCTGTGCAAAATGATGATGGAGTTATCCAATATCAGATAGTTCCTAAAGAGTCAAAGGACATATGTAAGGTGGCTTCTTTCCGATATTTTAACAGATGCTATTTCAGTAATCAACTCCAAGGTATCTGAGCTCCTCATATACTACTCCAAACTCTTGGTGTGTTGATTTAAGATAGCAGTTTTGTCACCATCATATTCAGGTACCACTATCAACCACATTTTCAGGCAACTGTGAGATTTTTAAAGAAATGCTAACAATCTTTATAAAAAGATTTATAAAAAATCTTTCCTTCTTGTCAGGATGTGAGAATGTTCAAAATCCATTTAATTTGCCCTCTCAGAGGTTTTGATTGGTTTTTCCATAGCTTGACCTCACCTTGCTCTTTTCCTTACGAATTTATCTTCTTACCTAGATGCTATAAAACATTACCATATTGGTAGCATTACATCAAGGATCAGTTTATATTTACTTAATTTGCATGTAACAGAATATCTGTGAATTTTCAGTCCGACCACTTATTTCAGTGAATTTTTTATCCATTCACAAACACGACATTGCATTAATCATGGCCAGACCTATTTTTGCAGAGTATGAATGATTTTTTCCAACTCTTATAAGCTTCTTAAAGTATATTTAATTGATATAATTTAATTCAGGTTGTTACAACTTAACTTATAAACACAGAACTTCAGCTCTGCTTTAACAATTATTGAATAACATGTAGACTGCTTTTGATCTTTTTATGGTGTAAGTGTCACATACTCATCATTCAGCCCTAACTATTCAAATGAGGAATATTCTTTTTCTGTTGTTGATGTGAAGAGATTTATAACATTATCTGGTAAGATCTTAAAGGATGAAAATAAAAAAAAAACAACCAACCAAAAAAAAAACCCAACCCAAAAAACCCCCCTGAACCAAAAAGAACCAAATGTTCTTGCCTAATGACATGAAGTCCACAAACTGGACTATTAGGACAAGATACCTAGTAAAGAAGAATCAGTAGAAATACAATGAATAATGAACACAGGAGACTGGGGAACAAAAATATGAAGAACTTTCCAACCAAGCACTCTAGGTAACTTCCACCTTTGTGTAAGTAGTTAACACTTGTGGAAATACACTGTTTTAATTCAGCATAGAAAAAAAAATAAAATCAATTTATTCTGTTGATACCCCTGGCATAATACAGAGTTAACTGATTACTTATGCCATCTTCTCCCTAGCTTCTTAGTAAGAAACTACAAAGGAAGTAA
This sequence comes from Antrostomus carolinensis, assembly GCF_000700745.2. Lineage (NCBI taxonomy): Eukaryota > Metazoa > Chordata > Aves > Caprimulgiformes > Caprimulgidae > Antrostomus > Antrostomus carolinensis. Next base: position 18,640 of record NW_010315518.1, read on the forward strand.
CAATCTCTTTGATATACACAGTTTTTGAGTGTGTTCTGTGTATGAATCATAGCAAAAGTCTTAACAATACCACCAGCTGGTGCAAACATATGGACAATGACAGGTAGCACTAAATTGTTCTGGTTTAAAATTTAAAAGAAAGATTGCTGCTGCTGCTTTCATCTTCTCTCTACCCCCATTTTTCACAGATTTCATGGAACTACATTCATGCCTTTACAAAACTAATTCTCAGAAGTTCAGGAACTTCATTAATGATTTATTCTAGCATCTTAAAAAGAGCACAAATGTTGATAATATATTGAATATTAAAATTTTGCAAGCATTTCCTTATTTGTATTATTTCAATAGCTGTTTTACAGTTTCTACATTATATTCTGATCCCCCTATCTCTTGCAAGGCAGCATGTTTTCTTACGTAAGTTTATTCAGTATGTCAACTATTTTAGAATTGAATTTCATCCTTTCTTCATTAATTCATATAACTTTTCTCCTTGTATTTCTTGTCCCCCTGCAATACATTCGTAAGAGCTTTTATTCCCATATTGCCAACTGGGAAAACCTTCAATGAGTTGAAAGCTGTAGCAAGAGGTTTCTTGGTTTTTATCAACGTCTGCTAGAATGTTCTTTGTTTGATGAGTGCAAGGACAGACCTAAAGAACAGCTACCTGAATCTCTGGCACTAAAACTTCAGGTTATACAACTGGATTTTACAACATCCAGTTGTATAACCTGAAGTTATACTAACTACTAGCCTTGAATGACGCTGCAGCTTTTGCTCTAAGAAATACAGAGTTGATACACAGGACTTTAGATAAAAAAGATCAGACATATATTCTCCAAATATTCCTAAGTAGGACAGTGTAACTCAGTAACCTTCAAGAGTTACCACTGGGTTTCCTGATGGTACTGGTCTCCAGTCTAGAGTGTAGCCTGGTATCAGTATTGCAGCATCACAAAATCAAACTGAAGGAAGAAATTATTTGAGGGGAACAACCCTGCATAAGGGAATTCAGCATTCTTTCTTAATAAGTCTAATGATTCCTTCTACATGACCTTTGACCTTTGTTGCTTAGTTTCTCTTTCACGTGCCTTCCCCCATCACTAAGTCTTCTGCATCCTGAAATGACAAACAGCTTAAATTAGTCTAGAGTTTAAAAGGTTATATGAAACAGAAATTACCTAAGGAGGGCAATTCTCTTTGCTTTTTAAATTTTTTCCCATAATTTTCTAGCAGCAGAAAAACCTTGATTTTCTAGTAGTCTCCACTTTTACATGGCAGAATTTGATAGCTCCGAATCAAACTCTAGCAGAGTCAAACCATCTCTGCTACGATGGTACTGGTTTTACACCAGAATTCTTATCAGTCATCTTAAGAGCCATCCTACAGTTATCTCATAAAGATTAAATTACTAATACTAATTAAAAAAACTTCTGTTACACTTGAAGACTGAGGAAAAACCTCTGTGGATGGGAAAGAAAATGCCAGGTGGTCAATGAAATCTTGTAAAACCTATTTTAAATATTATCCCACCAGAGGAAAATCAATCTAACACTGACTACATATTACAAATGAGGGTTGGGGTTTTGTAAACATAATTTTTGTGTTTAGCATGAATTCATTTGCACTGAAATCTTCATAGCATAATGGGCAAATAATGATGGACTTTTATTATTTGTTATAGAAAAATAAGTCTGTTGAACAATTTTTGCAAGGTATGTGCAATAGCAAGAGAGAAATTATTACTAGATACCATATAAACTCTTCAGGACTCTAAATGAAAATTCAAACTGTGATAGGAAAGTAACATTTTGAAAAAATAGAATTTTCTTTCTCTTTTTGGAGCATTGGCTAGTCAAAGAAAAAGGCCATTATCAGTAATGAAACTAGAAAATATATGGTGCCTAATATGACCTACTCTTTGCACTAAAAAAATCAATAATACTAAGAAGCAGCATAAATCTCATCATTGATTTTTTTTTTACAATGTTATTAATAGCTCTGTAAAATACATAGTGAAACTTTTCTTTAAATCACATCTAGCACAGTTTAGTCAGAGGACTCACTTTCAGCTTTATCTGAAACATGGGACCAGTATTTCATTTATACTACAGTAGTTTTAAATAGAGGCAAACAGAGATGCTTAGAGATTTAACCTAAATGTTATTAAAATACATTACTAGTGAGTGATAACAGTTATGTTCTTTCTAGAGATATGAGCCTGAAACTTTCATGCCTGACCTAATTTAGTAGCATTTTATGAAATGAAGCTTAAAAAAAAAAAAGAAACCATTTTTGTAAATTTGCTGCTCATGTTAGAAATCTCAAGAGTTCTCATTAACAGAAAATTACATTCATGAGATCAAGAAAGCTTTTGTCACCCTCCAGATGAAACAAGTCTGTGTGGAGTCATGGACTAATTTGAAACTATTTGAAAAAGCAGCTAAAACAAAAAGGGTCTTTCTTCTGATGAGTTCTTACTAAAAAAAGGAATATCACTAAGGAAACTGATTATTCATGTGAATAGATAGTTTCTATGACAAAACTGCAGCTATCAAAAATTTCCAGTCTTGGCACTGAATGTGGTCCATAGGTGCCTGAAGCACAACTAGTCCCCTTGCTGCGTCATATTCATTTGACACACAACCACCTCTCACAGCAGTGAATGCTTCCCGATGCAGTGAAGTTCTCTTAATTTGTACATGAGTGGAAATCTGCTTTTTTTTTTGTATTATTAAAAGCCAGTTGGCATATCATGATGTGCTGTATAGTCAAGTTGATTTCCTGATCTGCTTAAAAGTTAACTACTATTAGTAATATATAGGAATGTATATAATTGTATATATTTTTTGTTTATGTATATATCTTTAGAAATATATACTTTTTACATATACACATTGTTCATATATCTGTAAAAATAGATTAAATAGTTCTGTATAAGGGTAACTCACTCTATATATGGCTGGCATATATACACATATGTACTCAGCATTGGTGAGGCCACACCTTGAATACCATGTCCAGTTTTGGGCCTCTCATTACAAGAAGGACATTGAGGCACTGGGTCGTGTCCAAAGAAGGGCAACAAAGCTGGTGAAGGGGCTGGAGAACAAGTCTTATGAGGAGCGGCTGAGGGAACTGGGCTTATTTAGTCTGGAGGAGGCTGAGAGGAGACCTTATCAATGTCTACAGCTACCTGAAAGGAGGTTGTAGTGAGGTGGGTGTGTGTCTTTTCCCCCAGGTAACAATTGACAGAACGGCCTTAAGTTGCACCAAGGGAGGTACAGATTGGATGTCAGGAAAAATTTCTTCACTGAAAGGGTTAACAGGCAGTGGAATGGGCTGTCTAGGGAGGTGGTTGAGTCTCCATCCCTGGAGGTATTTAAAAAAAGGGTAGATGGGGTGCTCAGAGATATGGTTTAGTATTGGATAGGTACGGTTGGACTTAATCTCAAAGGCCTTTTCCAACCAAGCCATTCTATGATTCTATATACAGCCATAACTGTACCTACTTATTGATCAAGGTTGTTGAGAAAGTGGTTAAGCCTGTAAACTGCTGGTGAAGTTTGTTACACACCTGTTATTTCAAGTTAAAAGGAGGGCAGGAAGAGGGAGTGGTGCTGTTTTTGTGGCTGGTTGATTTTAGTTTTGTGACGTTTCTAAAAAGTAAATCCTTCTAAGTCTACCAAGCTACCTGTCAGCAAAAAGTAATTTTAACTGGTACATCAAACCCTAAATTGCTACCTTCTCAAATAAGTTATAATTTTATGTAATGAGGAAAAAGCGATCAATTCACTTCCCATCCCCTTATTTGCACAAAGAATAGATTAGTTATTGCCTTCCTAACAAACAGTTACTGCAAAAATATGTCTAGTACATGCTAAATCAATGGTATTACTGCTACCTTCCCAGTAGGCTTTGCACAGATTTATTCTACCATAATCTGTTAAATACTAAGCATTCCTTTAGCACATGTATTTTACTGATTATTATTAAATCTGTGCTTCTTACTGAAAGCTGCATATTGTCATCAGCCATTTAATTCTTTTACTTTTTCAGATCATTCTGTGTGCCTGTTCTAAGATACGCACGACAAATCTTAGGATTTAAGGAAAAATATCTGTAGTCTTTACTGGATAAGAATTGCAGAGTCAAACCTCATATTTGATTAACCTCAATGCTTACAAAACTTGAAACACTTTGGCATGCCCATTGTGCTGATCATCCCTGTCTAAATTATACATTTGTAAATATTTCATTATTGCTTACCACTATTTCTAATGTCCTTCTGACAGTTGATGCCAGTTGGTTTCAAGAACAACAGAACACCCCAGGGTTGCAGGGAGTAATAGTGGTGGTTCAGGAGGTGGTACTCTGCTCACCAGCTCTGTGCTCAGCTTAGGTCTTTGCTCAGTAGGGTACACTGGCTTCTCAGAGGTTCATTCTCCTAAATACAAAATGAGTATCCTACCTACTTCACACAAAATATGCAGCTGCTGCAACAGATAGATGGTGACCTAGTAAAAAGGTCAGAAGAAAAAATCCAAAATTATTATGTTAGTTGAAAAATACACTACTCAAGTCAGGAAAAGGTGGAAATGCCTTGCAAGGGTAGTTCTCAGTCTCTGAGTAACTACTGATAATCGGAAATACCAGCAGCAGTCAAGGCAAATGACTATTTAATGTTTCTAAGTACACTAAAATTAAACCTGTGTATTTAAGGAGTTTTATTTTTAGAAAATATCAGTGCCAGTCTAGTTTAATCTGGATTGTGATGTAGCCAGTTTACATCCACCTAACAGGGATGTCATTAAGAAAATCATTTTTCCTCCTCTTTTTTTTCTCCAATACATGGTATGTGCTGATTCATTACAGGTAGATTAGGTCTCCATCACTTCAGTGACTGGAGGCAGCAGATGTGCCCAACGAATAGATGTAGACTAAGAATATGCTATCTCTGTTGGATGGAAAACAAAGTAGTTCTGCAAAAACAAGCAGTTCTCCAAACTGCAAATCTCAGGAGCCCTACTATATTCTGGATTTTCATTTGTAATGTCTCTCCCCTGCATGGATTCCCTAGCAATGTACTTAAATTCATACTGCATCTTTTCACTTAGCGGTGATCCTAACAGCTGTCTTTCTCCTTTACCAAAATGCTTCTTTCCTTGAAATGAGGTCTGTAGTCATGTTTGCTGCCATGCCTCTCATCATTCTCCTCCTACCTTCAGGTTTAGCAGACAATGAAGGGATCAAAAGGCAAGGTCAATTGAAGACAAATTCTCCTTTTCCTACCACAGTTTTTATTGACATGGCAATTAAAAATATTCTAACATACAAAAAGACAGGCAATATTATCTATGTGTGCCTTTGATGCCAGCAAATTATAAAGCTAATGAAAGCTTCAGAAGCAGTGGAATTAAATTCTTCATCAGTCTCGGAAAGAGAGCTTCTTCCAGTCTTGTTTTAATTGCAGATAATGAAGTGTTAACTTGATTTTAATGCTTCAGAGAATCTTTTTACCCCTTACTGGTATCACTATAAATATTATTATATTGTACAGTGTTCAGCAAACTAGGACGTGGAAACCTCACCAGTTCTAAAGTGAGATAGCTAGTGCACAATGAACATGAAGTTTAAGAACTTTTCCAAAAGTTTCCATAAAAGCCAATTTACTAATGTAGGTATCTGTGACTTTCTTTGGGAAATAGGTTTATCTTTGCAAATGACTGTGTACTACTTATTGTCTGTCTCTGTGCAACTGAGAAGCACTTCAGACAAATGTTCTCTTCTATTCTTCTTTCTTTATATTGGCATAGGCTTTACAGGAACAACATTTGTTTTACAAGACTGATGTGAAACTCTGAAAGGCCTTCTGATTTGGCTGTACTATATTTAACTTCATAGTGAATACTCGTGTTTTTAGCTTTTAACATTTTCTTTTCCCTTATCTGCATTAGAAATACTTGTTATTTGTACTAGGTATAAAAAATATTTGGCTACATCACCTTCACACCTGTGTTTCTTAAAGACAAAGACTCAAAGTCTCTTTCTACATTTTGTTGTGGTTATTTTGAGAGACAACATGATTTACCTTTAAATGGGGGCTGACTCCAGGTTACTGAAAGCTCTGTATGGGCACTATGGAAAAAATATGTCCCACATGTTTTAAAAAACTCCACATATTCCATATGCGTAGGTTACATTCATATTCAGCTGTTCTTCCTTTCCCTGTCATTCATTCTTCCTGAAAGATCAAATCTCATTACTTATTTTTCCAACTTGTTTTTTAAAATAATCTTTTATAACTTTAGCATCAGTGACGGACACATATTTCTTGTCTTACGCACTTATTGAATATAATCAGCTTTTAATCTACTTATTCATGTTTTCCTCTTTAGAAAATGCCATCGATTATCCAAAAAATGAAATTATATGAATTACATATGCTCTGTTTCTATAAATGTGCAGGTATCGCAAAGTAATCAACATGTAGGTATTCTAGCCTGTAAAACTCCAGGTGCTACAGAAATCAATGGCGAAACTCACATTAATGAGCTAGGCTTTCACTATTAACTTGTTCTAAAAGAGAAATGCCAGTTTAGCAGTTCACTGATGATAGGCTGCTGTACAGTACAGCGACCAAAGATCAATATGCCAAGCTACCAGAAGGAAAAGACATAGCAAATCTATGTGGTGCATTGCTGAGACAATGGTTTTTATAGAACAAACAAGTTCCCACACTTTCTCTCAAAAGTTAATTCAGTGTTTATGAAGAATGAATTGTATTTGTTCAAAATATCTGCAGACTGTCCTGATCAGCCTTGTCAAGTCCAGAATTGCAGATTTAATCACTCTCTTTAGGTCAGGGACATTATATAAATATGAGGAGGAAAGGAAGCTAGACAAGATCCCTCTCACAAATTACCTTAAAACATCTACAGAAATCGCTAATAGGCTGCTAAACCATTATCTCACCACGGTTGCTTGGCCTTCTTCCTCAGCTATGTCTGAATATCTAGGTCTTGACTGGACCACTAAACTAAATGGGAATGGTACTGTGCACCCTCTACTTGAAATATGATTGGACAGAATTAGTGTAGAATTAAGAAAAATAAATATAGTTCTTAGAAGTTTCTTCAAAACATTTTCTTCCACAATGATCAGTACGGTGTAGAAATATAGACAGCATCTCAATAAATTGTGAGAGCTAATTTATAGCCTTGAAATACAAAAATTAAAAATATGTGAAAAATTATTCTCATTTTACATAACTGAGCACAGCCTGTTCTGGTAGAAAAGAACTGTCTGAAGTAACTTCATGTTACATCTCCACTGGCACGTATTTTTCTATCCAGTTATAGATAATTTTATGCAATTACAGCGTTGTAGTAACCTCTGTAAAACAGCTAATTTAGCTGTCCCCCCCCCCCCCCTTTTTTTTTTTTTTTTTTCTCCCTCCATTTCTGAAGAAATGGGTAAAATCCAGAATGGGTAAGACTGGGACTTCACAACTGTTTTTAAGAATCTTAAATGTGGATCTTCTACACATCCCATCTTTATTGCTACAAATTTTACCCAGACATTAAAACACTCCGTATTGAGTACAGCTCTCCTCCACCATGTAAAGACATTTCAAACTTTTCTGTTAGAAAAAATGCAATCAGAAAAAGTGGAGTCAGTATATCAGTCCAGCTAAATTGACTGTTCATTTAAAACTCCAGAGAGTCAAATATTTACCAAAATTTGTATTAAAAGTGTGTCCTTGAAAGTCTTTTTCCCCGCTACAGCTTTTATTTTCACCCAAAGCACAGTGAGTTACAGCTTTCCAGATTCCCTCTAATTTTAACACTCTTTTGGACTGCCAGCAGGGAAAGTCCCTTTGCTCCTTAAGCTGGTGCATGTGCTGTACTGCACCAAAAAGAGACTGGTACCAAAACTGCAAAGTGACCACAGATTTTCTGCATTTCATGCACTTCAGTCTATGCCCAAGTAGTAAAATCTTTCTATACTGCCACTGTGGGTGGTCTTTTAAGAAGTAAGCATAACAAGGTATAACAAAGAATGTTGCATACAAAAGAAGATAATTTATTTGTAAATTTTTATAAAACCTTAATTAGACTAGCTAATTAATGCTTCTAGAGCATGTAAGTTCTGCCTTTTTCAAGTGGGAGAAATCGGAGATCCTCTAGGTCTTTTTGAAAATCTTGTCCATTACTCAAATTTCTTTCATTCCAATGAGATTTTGGCTTGAAATCACACAGATACCTTTTTCCCCCCAAATCCTGCAGTAGGTACACAGAATAATATGAAAAGCATTTAAACTAGCTTTAATTTTTTTCAGCGCTCAGCACCTTGAAAGACATTCAAGGTTAAATGGAGATGCAAATATTGTACAGTTCTTAGTATCAAGCTATTTCACTGTGGCACCATAGCTGACCATTTTTGAAATATTATATAGCATGCCTGCATTTGCAATAAATGTGGGGGGGAGGTTGTTATCTTTGTGCATTTATTTCCTGTACAGGTTTGCTAAACATATAGGTTAGTTTTTCACTACACAAAACTTCTAGAGACAGGCTATGGAACATGCAAATAAACAGTCTGGCTTTTCTGCAATTGCATGTGTCCATTTATATAATGAGTTAAAAAGGAAATAGTAAACAAGGCAGCTTGTTTCCAGTAGGGGCTGTAGGACCAGTTTGATATAATTCTAGTATTTTATCTAGTTGGCAACGATAAAATATTACCTCTCTTTACACTGAATTTGTTCACTTATTTGATATAATTCTAGCATTTTATCTAGTTGGCAACGATTACCTCTCTTTACACTGAATTTGTTCACTTCAAGTGAGTTTGGTATGATAAATATTTTGATTTTTAAAAAGGTAAATGAAATAAGCTAAATCAGTACTATTAAGTTCTTTTTTGAGAATACTGGAATATACTTTTGATGAAGGGCTTGCTTTATAATTTAAGCATAACATAAACACAATGTACAGTAGATTTTTCTCTTATCTCGGTGGTACTTGACCTTTACTTCACTGAATGGGTGTCTTAATCTATTAGGTACTGTATGCTGTTCCTTATGATGATAATTTCAGTTCTCAGTCTGACTTGATTGCCTTCCACTATGGTTTAACGTGTTAGTAGACTCAACAAGACTGTCCCAGCGACATGAAAATAACTCATCAATGAATGGTAACTCTTTAGTAGTCTGCATCCCTTTCTTAAAATTCTAAATAACAACAAAGGAAGGCAAAATCTTTGCTCTGAATCACACTCCAGTTGTTTTTTAATTCTGTTGTGTTTCTTTCTCCCTGCTGGCCAGCCCACACTGACCCCAGAATGAGTCTCGTGTACAAAGTTCAGAATTGCAAGATGAGTGATCTGCCACTAGGCAGATGAAGACTTAATAAATTAAACAATCATTCAAGTTAAAGGAAGTATTTTTTCATTATTTTAATAGACCTTAGGTAAGGTTCTTAATTGGGAATAGGTTGCCTCAAGAGTTAGGTTGTTCTCAGAAGTGAACTTGTTAAAATCTTTGGAAGACAAACTTCTCAAACTACCTTTGTCATGTTTTCAGTTTTTAATTAATTCTTTTGAAATGTGTCTGAATGAGTTGGTCATATGTTGGCACTGAGTGGTTGTGATTTTCTTCCTGCTCTGCTTTAACACTGAAATAATAATATACAAAAAGCATATCACTGATTCAAAGTCATCCATCTCTGTGTCTTTAGCAGCCCTGCAATGGGTAGGCAATTTTGCAGCTTTCATTGCAAAAAGTCACACTTTGATCAGGAAGCCTTTGGAAAACCTTCTGAACTCCAAGTTCAGAAAATGCATGTTCTTAATACTGCACATTGCATTTGAACCAAAGACAGCTCAGTGAATAAGAGAGGAAAACACTGCTACTAGGATACCCAAGTTTGCTGTGGTTGTGTTTCCTTCTTTCATGACCTCAGTGTTCTCTTAAGGTAATAACTGTATGTGAATATAAAATAAGTTTTATCCTGATTGTAAACAAATTAAAATCACAAGTTACAAGAGCATTTTTCAGTATGTCTTGACTATAATTTAAAACAACAGCAGAGGTATACCAATTATTTTTCTGGATAAAAACTTCCATCACCCTTAAAACATTTCTCACCTTCCATTACGATGCTTTACACAGTCACCTGGCAAGATGAAGATACAATTACGCAAACCTAAGAAACTGTACTGTTTTCTTTAAACAGTAGGTTATTTTCTTCATAACCAAAAGGATTCAAAATCTAATTCCAATAGCATTATTACTCCTGGGGAAAGCTGTATTTCCACAATTACTCTCAACAGATTCACCTCAGGATTTTCAGCACATAAAATAGTTTTTATTTGGAGAATACCTATGAAAAGCCAGCTCCAATTCTACAAATGTTGCATATCATCAGATTATATAAATTTAACTCTACAAGTTCTCCTGATGCATACAGAAACACATGGGTTCTGTATGTCTTTAAAATCACAGATCAGGGTTTAGTAATACAATTATTTGTTTTAATACACTGTTGTAAAATCTTCATATTCTGTACACCTCCGTTATTTCTATGGTTTCATACCGTTCTGATGCAAATAATAGTCCAACCCTGGAATGAAAAGTGAAAGGCTCAACTATGGCTGGCAGAGAGCCAGCTCCAGTTTGGCAGCAATGCAGCAGTGGTAGCACAAGGCAGCGGGATGAGCGATGACTCAGGGGATGCTTGGGGCCCCCTCACTCTCTCTAGCAGAGCACATGCACAGTGTCCTACATCAGCATGTGCTCAGCTTCTGATTTCTTGAATTGCAGTTATTTAGCCTGCTCAACAAAATAATAAATTGTATTTTTATGTTGTGGTGCAAAGAAAGCCATCAAAAAGGTTGAATGGCCATTTCAAATTATTTATCTGGTAAATGTGCAGTAGACTTCACCCTTAGCAGGTAGTACTATCCTGTTACTAAAGAAACAAAACCTAAAAAGGACAGAGTATGTTGCTGGTGTTTACATCAGTTCCAGTTAACAAAAATGCTGTCCAGAAGCACATGTCTAGTATGCAAGTATAAAACATTTGTATTGTGAAAGCCAACTGAATTGCTTACATCTGTGTCCACTTGGCTTAGCTGAAACATTGATTGTAAAATAAGCATTTAAAATTAGAGTTATTGCTTACATTGGTACAATGGGAACATTAAAAGCTTAATGTCAGGTTCCTGGGAGCTTTAAGAGTATATATTTAGGTAAGCAATAATGCTGACTCATCTTGCAAATCTGACTTTTGTCCTTTTCAAAAATAACCCATTTTTGTGGGCTGTCTGCCCATTTCTGCTTTGTTCCCTCCTTGGTGCAATCCCATCTTATTGGAGTCACACAGCTCTCTGACTGCAGGGTAGCAGCAGTCTGCTCAGGAAGCACATCCCAACACATCCAAGTTTCATTCTCAAGCTCCTTGCTGAGTTATTCATAATTTGATTTTTCTAGGCTCTTGATTTCCATCAATCTTTTAATGATCTCTCTCACTACCCTCCTGTATCATCTCTGCCCTCCCTTCAAAGTGTGTGCACGTATATACACACATATTTCATTTCCTGGAGTTGTCACCCTCCTGTGTACCCTCCTGCCCTCCACCCCTTTGGCTCCAGCCACTCTTACCAGGATCCTCATTCAATGTCAAACTCATTTTTATTGCCATTTTTTTATAATTATGAAGGGAAGACGCTCTGCTTCTCTACTAAGAATGAAACATTTATTAAAGAAAAGTTGAAAAATAGAATAATTTCATTTTCCTTTTGTACTTTTATTTCCATATGTTTTGATTTACGTTACACAAAATTCAGTTGATAATAAGACATGACTAAGAATGAGTTTAGACGTCCTATTTCCAGCTATGTCAATTTATATTTAATAACTTCCCCATTCTTTTTAGTAATCTATTCCCTATTTTAAAAGATTAGAAGTCTGAGCGTATGCTGCCTTTTCCACCAAAATTCATCAAAGTCTCATGGAAGTCAACTCAATAGCAATAAATAAGTTAAGTAGAAGGAGAGAAATCACAACAAACAATGAAAACTGAAAATGAATTTACTTTAATTCACTGTTGTAGCAGGTATAGCACAGATGAGGATTGAGTCCCAGGAGAGTGCATTGGAAAATCACTGAGCTTTCCTTTTGTTTCATTGTGCAATATAGTTATTATAATATGATTTTTTTTTTTTTTTTTTTTTTAGGGCTTAATTTCTTCCTTAGAATCTCCTACTTTCTATTCAGGCTTTTTATTCAAACTCTGCTTGACAAAGGTAGCAGGGATGCTTTGACAGAAACTCAAAATCTTAGATTAGTGCAGAAACTGAGTATGTACTAAAAGTGTGTGGTTAGATTAGTTTCCATAAAATGAATGGATATGAAGTTATTTTTAAAAGAGCATATTATATACATTCTTTTCTTACCCCATCCCTAAAAAATCTGCTTTCATTGTGATCATTTGAGGCATATTGGTAGAGCACCTGGAATCAATCAGTCCATTGAAGCTCATTCTTTCACATACATTATCATTAATAAAAAAAGGATTCTTTTAGTAGATTAAAGGTACAGTAACAACTTGCACCATCTCCCTACATTCTCTGCATGTTCACTGATGCTTTCAGGGAGGAAAAAAAAAGGGACATTGAATTAAACTTTTGCCATGCTTCACTATGAATTCAGAGTATAATTGGAATGAAATGTGTAAAAATGCTTATTTCACTGAAATACACCACTTTTATGTAATTACTACAGAGAGTTGTGCTGTAACATATCCATAGAAGCTACGACATTTTGCTACAGATCTGGAGTAGAATCACAGAATGGTTTGGGTTGGAAGGAACCTCAAAGATCATCTAGTTCCAACCCCCCTGCCATGAGCAGGACACCTTCCACTAGACCAGGTTGCTTAAAGCCTCATCCAACCTGGCCTTTAACACTTCCAGGGAGGGGGCATCCACAACTTCCTTGGGCAACCTGTGCCAGTGTCTCACCACTCTCAGAGTGAAGAATTTCTTCCTAGTAGATCATCTCAGGTGATTTTGGAGAGGGTTCAAACAGCACCATGCTTCTACAGCCAGCCAATTCAAGGCTGAAAAGGAGCATCAAAACTTCACATCTTTGTTAGAAATTAACGCTAGGAAATCCAAGAGCCTCTTCCCTCTGAGGGGATTATCCTTGGGGCAAGCATAACAGAAACAGTCTTCTTCCCTACTCAGTGTACTGCCTGACTGCCCCCTGGGGATCAGTGACCTTTGGTACCCCCTTGCACACGTAGCTGCAGGCTATGGATAAGATGATTCAGGAGTAGCACAAAGGTAAAACTATGAATTGGAAGGTGATGCATTTATACAAGTCTCTTAGATCTTAACGTAGAACCTCCCCTGGCAAAATGGCTACAGATAGAGTCCAGAAAAAGGTATTTACTTACCAGAATACCTTATGGAACAAACTAAAGAACTGACTGCTTTTTTTAGGTATGTAAATATTTGTTTAGATAATGGAAGCTCATATTTCTTCCCTTTACTTTCTTTGCCCACGATACACATGTGTATAGTTAGTACACAGGCTTCAAGAATAAAAAGGTCAGGTTTGTATTGGGGAAAAATGGCAAAGGCAGGTGTGGATGACAAAGCCAACTGCCTAGAGATGAAGTAGCAACGTTTTTTGTAGCTGATGATGACTTGGATAGGAAATATCTTCTGTCTGACCTTATCTGCTAACTGCAAGTCATTCTCACTGCAACAAGGATTTGCCATGTCAGACTGTCAATGCCATCTCTCTCATTGTTATTACAAATTCCCCCTTTTTTCAGTGATCACACTAGCTTTTGTCGGGACCATCACACCTCCTTGTAAGGAAGTTAGCTAGAACCAGACAGAGCCTGAACTTCCATGTCCTGAATTAACCCAAATGCACCATGATGTTACATGGTATTGTTTCCAGAGGTGCAGGAACACTACTTCTTCCCAACAGCAAGTTTATTTTCTGTAACTATTAGCTACTATGAATAAAAGTCAAAGACTTTCAGTGACAAAAGGAGCTTTGAAATGAAAGCAACTATTTACAGAAAAGACAAATTCTGAACACATACTGATAATTTGCAGGTGTATATGAGGACCAGAGCCATTTCTGCTGCCACATAAGGCCGGGACAGTTATTCAGTCATAGACTGCAGGGAGGCTTGCTGCATGCAGTAAGCTTCAACTTGAGTGAAAAAAAGGGCCACTGATGGACTCTGAGCACAATAAAACTGGTTTTCTGAGTGGGACAACAAAAAATGCTGTATTTCCAGTGCCTGTAAACCCCTACTCAGTAGGAAAAAGAAAAAAAAAATTCCTACTGCCAGACAAGTAAAAACAACTGAGGAAAAAAGCTCTTTTGACTTCCAGGTTCTTTCTTATACCTTTGTATTTCCCTTAGTGAAAAATATTTTTTGTTTAAGCATAAAGAGAGAGCTGACACATAGCAAACTCCCAAATAGCCTGTTCCACACACTGGGCAGAACTTTCAGCAATTATCTTCTTGTTAATGCTACTTAAAAATATAAGCTTCAATATTTTTTGTTATTGAATAAGATGTACCAAATACATAATAATATAAAGTCCTTCTTGATGTTCAGCTGTAAGCTGAGAAAATGTAACTGTCAAAAATACATGAATGTTATTCCAATTTTTGTTTTATTTCATGAATGGGTTCAATTCTAACACATAGATCTGGGATTATTTCTGAGTCTTATTTAATGATCAGTTCTCTCAATTTAATCTTCTTGGAGATTTTTTTATATCTCATTTTTGATCAAGTAAATTTATCCATGTGATAAAACCCCCTTCAAGATAGGGGGTTGATAATTCTTTCCCATTGAAAATGTGCCCATAACCCTTTAAAGTATCAGAAGTACTAGTATTATTCCCACCCAGGAACCTATAAGCAATGAAGCAGCTCATTTAAAAAAACAAAAACAAAAACCCAAACAAACAAACAAAAACCCCCCAAACCCTCACAAACCTCCAAATTCTAACATGTTTTTTATTTGCATAATCATGAACAAAATACAGTCTTCCTTCCTATATTACATATTATTTTTTGAGCAAAAACATGTGTCAGTGAACATGAGCTCTCCAACATATCAATTTGTTATAATTCCATATGGATATTTTTCTGTTTTTTGTAATACTTTGATTACGTTTGAGATTCACCTTAACAGTGAGGTGGTTCATCTCTCAGAGGAGGGCTGAAGCAATAGGGTCTGAATAGATACTTCCTCAGAGATCTGCAGTCTTCTCTGAAGAGGAGGATGGGATTATAAAGTAATAAAATTTACTGTATACACAGAATACAGAGCAAATGGACAATTAATCATATAGTGTCAATCAATCATATGAAGAAACAAATTATAAAAACACTAGAAACTTCCCCCTCACCCCTTCTAGATTTAGTCAGACTAGGTATTCATTTGGCTTGAACAAGATTATTCTTATTATTAGCTGCCTGCATTATTCTGTCTCCTATAGGTAGCAATCATCATTACAGTTTCTGTCTACTAGGCTCTTAACATTCAGTATGAAGAAATGGTTTAGACATAGTACACAGTCTCTGAATGCTTATCATCATACAGCACAATTTAGACATTTATCCATATGTCAACTGCAATTGCATCTCCTCTGTATGAAGATAAGTGTGCTAAACAAAGTACTCCAGTATTCAGGAATAAATAAAAAGAATTACATTAAATAATTCACATATTAAATCCAGAGGTAGAAAGCAATAGTTTTTCCAAGGGTTTGTTTTTTTTTTTTAGGTTTCCAAAATAATCTGACTAATTCCTTCAGTTTTTTATACAGGACAATTAGTTTTAGGTGTGGTTACTAGTAAACAAAGAGCTGCATCGCAGTTTCTTCATTTCTTCCTTTCTCTGCCTTACTGCTTGTCTCAGTCTTGCCTTAACCTTTTTCTTGCTGACCACAGTCAGCAGGCAACTGCTTTTCACACCTGTTAACCCTGTTTCTTGACTTGGTTTGAAACAGCTTGGTCTGTCAAAGGGGAATGTCCTTCTCAAAGGGTCAGAAGCCCAACTGACCCCACCAAAGTTTTGCATTTCTGTTGATAAAGTATTGGCAGCAAGGCCAAGAAATCCTGTAATACACCAGTATTTCATAACCATCTTTTCTGTCAACAGATGTGTAACAAAGACTGTGAATGGCAGAACAGTAATCCTAATTTTAACTGGTATTAACAGTGATTCAAATTAGAAACAATTATCTGGAGGACCACTGATTCTGGTGAAAAACAATTCAAAATTAAACTACTATTATCAGAGAGAAGCATCTTTACTGGATACACTTTTTTTTTTAATTACAGGGAGATCTGAATCCAAATAGATTCATGAAGACTATAGAATATAGAATTAGTACAGTCCTGTTATGTTTTGAATGTCTAGAATATACTGGATTAGACCACAGAAATTCTTTGTAATGTTTAGGACAAACCACTTTCTAAGAAGCTTACTATCTGCCTGTCAGGTGTAGCAAAGAAAATTATTAGGACATTAAATTAATGTGTGTAGGTGGTCTGCAGGCTGTCCATCAGCCAGACATACGGACACAAAGCATATGGTATGGGTAAACATATATGACAAGTCTGTGGCTTTATAGGCCTCTCCTTGGACTACAAACTCTCAGCATTTTGATCAACATACCACGCCACCCTTCTGTCCTAGGAAAGGGAAGCAGGAACTCTGTCATTTACCTTTCTGTTTCTCTAATGAAGGCATAGAAAGCACTATGAAAGATGCTTTCAGGCACCACATTCTGTTTAGAAAACAGGCAAACAAAACCCCCTTTCCTATTCATCAAGGTCTTGGAATGATTAATTTTAGCATTCCATCCTGACCCCCTATCTTATGATACCAAACACAGCAGCAGGAGAGCAGGAAGGTGCAAATGACTGTGCTGGATGCTATCAATCTGACTGGTCCCATACTTCAGAAGAGTAGACAAAGAGCTCTTAGTTGTTTTATGTGCTTCATTTGTCATCACTGAAATGCTGATCACTAGTTTTCATAAAATCAGTTGGAAGCTGAAAAAAAACCCAACAAAAAAACCAAAACCAAGTCTGAGTCTGCACTCACACTTTTTTCTAAAAAACTACAAAACCTTATCCCACACTCAGACAAAACCAAACTTGTGCAACTTTTTTTTTTCCTTGCATTTTGAATACTGTCCACCAGTACACTCATACCAACTTGTCTGATTTTGTTTGCAGTTTGCTACTGTGCATGCTAAGAATATACTTTGATTGCAAACTTTGTAGGTTCATCAGGAAGAGTGCAGCATTAAGAATACAGAATACACGGCATTAAAGACAAAGAGTCGGAATTTTATCTTGAAATTCAGAATCAAATTGCTCTATTACTCACAAAATTGCTCTCTCTGGACATTTAAGAATTGTATGTATGTGGTATAAACCAACCAACTAAACTAACTGAATGCCAGCCCTTGTTCAGCACAGGAGTTACGCCAGTGGCATAATCACACTATGGCAACTCTTGACTGCCATTCCCTACAGAACTATTACTGTTGATCCAAGTTTTATCACCACAACGTTGTTCAATTTACCCCTGCAGCCAAACAAGCTACATATCTGTATTTGTAGATATTTATAAGAATTAAGGGAGCAGAAGCAGTATTCCAGTATTTTCCCTATGCCACACCTCAAATGCCTGAACATTTCCTGAGAGGATTTGCATATGTGTGCTGCCTACACTGGGTGACTGCTGCTCTGGAAATAGCGATTTCACAGATGTTCATTTTGCCTCCTGTAAATATCTGAGTTTTAACAGCTCAGTGCCAAAGCCTACTTGATTTTGTTTCCAATAGAATCAACAAGTACAGTGAACGATAAAATTAGAATGCATTACTATCACTATGTGCTTTTCCTCTGTGGGGCCTGAAAATCCTAGTCTTGTGCAAAGTGATTTTTTTAAAATTTTTTTTAGGAAAAAAACCCCAAAGAAACCAACTGCCCTTCCTGCTACCCCAGACTCACACAAGCAAGCTTGCTAAATAGATAAGCCTTTTCACTCTCCACAAAATATAAATACACTTTATTAGCACATGCAAATATCAGTTTATTAGGTAGCTACTGTATAAAACAGGCTACTTACTCTTAATGTTTGTTACATCCTTTTTCCACTAGTAATGTTTTAGAACATTTGTTCTCAATCAACTTGAAGTGGTATTAAAAAATGAAAAAATACTGGAAGTACAAAGACAATTTGCAGACAGTCTGCAGGATATCACTAATCATGTTGACTTTACGAATTTTGTATCTGTGATCAAACCTTGAATTCTCATTTGACCTAAGAGATTTTCCAACATACAGAGAAATTACAGGGTTGTCAACAAGCCCATCATATATGAAGCTAAGGTCTGTAAAAATACAGCTTACTACAAGATATTTCCCTTCCTTTAGACATGTTTTTTTTCTTGACAGGAAAAATTACAAATTCAGAGATACCCTATAATTCACATACCTAATGTGGATTGAATCACTAATAGCAAACTTCAAGTGCTTTGGAGAAGGGGCTGTTGTCCCTTTTTACATCTACCTTCCTCACGCAAAGGCATCCAAGTTACATACATGTAAGGAAGAATATTATAATAATAACATGATATGTAACACTATTTTATATAATACTACCAATAATAACAGAGTGGCTTTAAAACAAAACGTGCCTCGCTGAAAGGTGTTTCATTTCGCAATGGCTATCTCAGAAATTTAACCACACTGCTGTAAGAGACTTCTGTGAATGTAACTACTAGGACTAACTCCAGAGTATCAATTGTCTGAAATCTACTATAAATGTCCCTCATGAAGAGATATTTACTTAAAAATCACATCTTCCTTCACAGGCGTAAAAGAAAAATAGTATTTCATTATAAAAGATTGACTATGATCTCTGGGAACATCTGACAACTCACCTGGCATTTGCAGATTGAAACTTTTTTTAAAAAAAAACAAAACCCAAGATAGGACAATTTTGTCTAGATTCACAAAAAGACGCTAAAGAATTAGAGCCACACTTCAGCAAAAAATAGCCTGATTTTGATTTAAATGGCTCAAAGATCCAAATGGGATGGGTTTTGCCCATTGTAAATACCAGTGCCATCTAAACATTCATAATCCAGTTCTAGATTTATTTCCCAAGTTTTGCCCCTTCTTCCCATAAGATGTTGGATATTTGGATCCAGCACTTTGGATAAAATCTTCTGCTTCGGGTTCGTAAAACCCAATTGTAACCCTTTCCACAGAGATAAGGTAGTTGGAGAGTGCACTATAAATCTAACATTAAAAGGTTGCAGCAGGGACACAAAACTTCTCTTTCAATCTGCTATTTTAAGTAAAATAGGTATTATCCAGGGCGGGAAAGAAGATCTGAAAAATGTCAAACTACAAAATCAGCTACAATTAATGGTTTTCTTACTGCTCCAGCAGCTCTAACCCTTCAGAAAGAATGCTTAGTAGGAATCTCTTAGTCCTAGTTAGCTTTTATACAGTCTTTTCAAAGGTTTTAAGAAACAGTTTATATAAGCATTAGGATCATTACTGGTAATAAAACAACTATGTTCTTGTAAGCACCAACCAGATTTGCAACAGCAGATATTTTTAAAAACACACAGAGATTTTCACTGTCCCAAGGAAAGCAAAAGTATTTGACTCTGCCCTGGTGTTTCCCATGCTCATTGTCCAGGTCTGAACAGTTAAATTAACTGGGAGGAAAGGAGGAATAGAAATAATGTACTTCATATTTTAAGAGAGAGACCAAAAAAGAGTTTCCAGATGTTAGACTGTTTCTTTATACATAATTCTTCTTTGTATTAATAATGGAAATGTTATTATGCTATTTCAGAAGTAAAGTAGAAGAAAGGTGGGATAGTAGAGAACTACAGACATCAGCGACTACAATGTCTAGTCCTTTTTTCTTTTGAATGATTATTTTTACATGCTTCATTCACAAAAGCAAACATAAATAGCTAAATGAAAAATATGTAACTGTATATAACAATAATTAAAATTTACAATAATATAAGCCACATAGAAATCAATTAAAGAAAACCAGAATAAGAGAAAAACATAAAAAGTTACAGAAGGTGGCTTCTGCATTTTATTAAATAAGGAGCATTTCTGAAATTTGTTTGTCAGTGCAATATGTATGGAACAAATTATTCAAAAGAAGGCATCACACAAAAGTCTGAACAGTGAATCAGAGCCTTGGGAATAAATTTGAGATGTTGCTTCAATACCAGAAAATCTCTTTGGGAAAAAAATGTTGGACCTTTATGAAAAAATTACATAAATTAAACTGTTCGAAAGAGGCTAAAAGGAAGAGTCAAACACCTGAAGGTTGAGTAGAGAAGAAAAAAATTCTCTAACATTTAGAAAAGGTTGGAGAAGTTAGTAATCTGCACAAGCACATTACAAAGGGGTTTTTTGGGAAAGTCTTTGGCTATTGTACACAGCCATAACTTCATTAACTTCAGACGCATTTTGATAGTATGTATTAGTCAAGAATCTGCTCACAAAGTTCTGTGAAGGCCAAGTCCAATGGGTTTCAAATTGCTGTTAGGGAATAACATCACATTTGTAGACAGCTCACAGTAAGATACAGAAAGCATCCTTCAAGGTGAGGCGGCTGAGCCTGGAAAGATATAATTGGTTGAGAACTATAAGCATATGCCATACATCATTTCAAGAGACTGCAAACCTTTTTGTGGCAGTTTAACTGCACAGCACTAGTGTCCCATCTGAATTCCAGCATGACCTAAAAATGCTAAGAAATACCTTTTGTTTGCATCTGAACATCACACTGCTTGCCAGGTTCCTTAATCATCTAATTAAATAAAGTTCCTAACATTTTTTATCTTCTAATTCACTTTGAACAAATGCAGTGATTGCTGAGGAAATCACACTCAATCTCTGCATACATGTAGTATTTAAGAAAAACTTGCACCAGTGCTCAAAGGAGTGAAGCAATTAAGCTTCAAGACGGTATCACTGTATTGATTCAATAATGAAAAAATATATGTGAAATTTTTAATATGTTAAAATGGAAACCTTTAGCAATATATGGATAATTTTTGGAAACGCTTAATGCTACAAAAATAAGAAATCGGAGTTATGGTTGTATAGTTTATGTATTACATTTACAGTTTTAATAACACCAAACTGTCAAGGTTAATTAACAAAAGTAATTCTGGTTTGACAGATTCTGAAAGAAAATAATGAAGTTCTGTAACCAAGCAATTATAAGGGTTTCTGTTAAAGATGTTGACCTTTCATAGTTAAGCAGCTGTTTTTCCAAATGCATCGGCAACTTCACTTTGGAGCAAGGTCAGTTAGATCCCCTTACGATTTAACCACCCTCATTTTGTTAAGCAACATACCAGTGGCAACACAGACTCCCAGTCAATGAGCTTGTCTTAAAAGATATGCATGACCTGGGATTCTCAGGAACTTGATAATTCACAGATCTGTCAAACAGATCAAAATACACATTTTCCTCCTTCTCCTCTGGTCTGTTCACTCCTCCTATCTAGCCAATGTATTAAATTTCTGTTCACCTAATCACAGCCCCACCTATGAATCATGTAGGAATGACATGCTCTTGACAGCCTACTGACAGCTGTACTGTACCTTGTATAGTACAGTGGCTCTGTCACCTAACATTACTAACAGCATCCATCTCATCTTCTTCTTTTGTACAACGAGATGTGCTCTATGAATGTAATATTCAGCTCTAGCCACTCTGAGATAAATTATCAGCGTAATGCATCTCACACGTGACTCCCATTATATCCCACACATCTAGTGTAAGCTGCTCCCTAGCAACTGCAGCAAAAAATTTACCCCTTTAGGTATTTTTCCCAGCTAAAGAAACCAACTTGCTATTTTATGAACTTCATATATAAAACAATCTTGGCTACTGTCAGCTCAAATTATTCTGACTAATAGTCCTTAAGATGCATTTTTAGCCCTTTGTCTAGTTTGGGTTCTGATACTGAAGCTTCTCTCTTGCAAAACTCCCACCTCAATAATTTTAGCACCAAGAAATTTTTTTTTTCCAAAGTGAGAAATATCTTCCCAAGAAAAACTAAAAATTTATATAAGAATTATAATCATGTCATGCACTAGAAATCCATTTTATATGGGAAATGAAACTCCAAGTGCAGTGGCAAGAGCAGAAACATTAGATTTATTTTGTGGAACACCAGAAAGAGTCTTTTGGTTGGAGTCAATTCACATACTGAATGAGATTACAAATATTTTCAAAGGATTATAAGCTTTTAGGTAGACTCTTGCTTCCCATGTTACCCCAAATCTATTCAAATGAACTTGGTTAATATCCGGGAAAAGCCAGAAATTACTATTCCTTGCCTAAAAACATTAGCCTCATGCTAACATCACACCTAGTGAATAAGCAGATATGGCTGTTGTGAGACTGATATTCACTCAACACACCATAAAATATTTTAAAGGAAATAACTGAATAATAACAATAGGTAATTAATACTTCACACATGAACAGAACCTTCCACCAAACAGCATCAAAATTTAGGAATTTCCCTCTGCTAGGGGAAAGGGTGTCACAGCAGGCAGTAACTTTCTCATGCAAATAAAGGAAAGCCTTCAAGTCTGATGTTATCTAGGCTGGCTAGGTTAGCACGTTTAGGCAATGGCTAGTTTGGTATTGTTGTTGTACTGCTGTGCAGGGCCCTACTGGTGAATCAAAACCATTACCAAAAAAATTATGAGGGAATTGCTGAAAAGGGCAAGACTGCAGCTGATGATGCATCTTAGATACCTCCTGGTACCAGTTTGTTTGAATCTGGACCATTCATTTGGCTTCACAACACAAAATGTCAAGCTAACTTTAGGCATCTTTGTACTATGGGTCTGACTCTACGGTTGATTAGATTTGGTTCCATGATTAGATTAACTTCATTAGACTGTTCTACTTAACGTGGTGGCGGTCACTGCAGACAAGGATAGCCAGAGTATAACACAGGACTGGTCTTACATTACGCAAACACATCTCAAGGATCTGTGGTGATGAGACAGGCTCTCTGCAACAGTGTTGTAAAATCATCCTCTCTTTCTCTGGCCTTCTAGCATGGCTAAATGGTGAAACCGTATGAGTTCTCTTACTGACAACTCACCAGTGATAACTACACCATCACAGTTTACCATGTGCAATGATTAGACTTCGGCATCTGTCTTGAGTCATGCCTAAAGTTTAGCTTTTTTAACAGTGTAATGATGATAATATTGTAAGATACATACATATATGTAAAATACACAAGATGTATATTATAGTTTGAGACAACCTCTTGAGCTTTAAAAGAAAAATTACTGCCAAACAAAATTATGCTGAGTTCATGCCACAGTGGTACAAAGAGAATCTATTAAATTCTAGATGTTCAAGGAGTAACTTTTACAGAAACATTTTATCTTTGTATATAACCACACTGGTTTCCAACTTTTATTTAAAAGATTATTGTAGAATGAAAAAAGAAGTTGCTGGCTAAAAGATGGTATGTATGTGTAAAGTCCTGCATACTATCAAGTCCCAAGAGGTGGTGTTTTTTTTGAAACAGAGCACAAGGGTTCACAACGTGAGAAAAGCGAGTGAATACACCACAGATTTTTTTGTGCAGCTGAACAACTCTAGTGAATATTAGAAGAAATAACTTAATCTGGACAGTAAAAGAAACCAAACCAACCTTACAAAAAAATCCCAACAAAACCCTGCAAACCCTGTCAAATCACAATATCCTCTTTTAGTGATGTGCACAGTGAATGTCTGACTCTTCCAAAAGGAGAGAGATGCTCCAAACACAAGGCGTTTGACACTGTCCCGCATGACATC
>NW_010315519.1:0-25597 GCF_000700745.2 Antrostomus carolinensis
GGTGGGAGCTGCCTGCAGGTCCCTGTTACAGTGAGCTGGCCGAGTTCATCCTGCGGCCAAACACAGGACAAACTGTGCAGTTGAGTGATCTGTGCAGCACAACACAGACTGCACCTGCTCAGGTTAACTGTGATGGGGATGCATAATTTAGAGATCAATGCATATATGCCTGATAAAATCTGGGAGATAAATTACTGTGTTGGGAGCCTGTGGAAAACATTATATTTGAGGAAACAGTGATCTTGAAACCACCACACCTGTTCAAGATCATCATCCTTTAAATTATGCATAATATTTCAGAACTAATATACTCTCATATATTTCAGTCTGGTACTATTTTGGCTTAGAAAAATCATTAACTTGAAGGCCAAAATATCTGATATTGTGGATGTATTACAGCTACCATTGAACTCACAAGTTTATGAGCTCCTAACTTTTCTTATGGATTGGATCTCAGACCAGCAGCTTAGCAGAATAAAAATACAAGAAGAAAGAGAAGACTGTCATAAAGTTCTGGTTACCCAGACCTCCAAAAAAACCTGCACCCAGGAAAAGTGTATGAAGGTAAAGGGGTTTGGATTGTTTGCTTGTGTTAATATGTTTTCCGATTTATGGCTTTTATTAAACGATTTTGAGAATATAGCAGGTCAGTCTGTTTTATACATTCTTTGGATATAGTCATTAAAATCGGGGCGGGGGGGGGGCTGCGAGTAGCTGTGTCTTGTCTGCCAGCTAAGTTAAACTATCACAATTGTTAATAAGTGGGTGTTAATTCCAGCAGTGAGACGTAATAGGTAATTTGTCATTCGTAAAGCACACAGGTGGTTTGTAAGAAATGGAGTGTTCACTCTCAACTTGAGAGTTTCAGCATTTTATTTCAAGTCAGTTCTGTCAGTTGATAATTTATTGTGTTTTATGTGTAATACTGTACCTAATTCCTTTTTCTAAGGAGATGAACATATCTAATTTAAAATATCTTGATGCCTATATTAGGTATTAAAGTTTCAATTTATGACTAGTAAAAGGTGATACTATGCTATACTTTTAACATGTTTA
This sequence comes from Antrostomus carolinensis, assembly GCF_000700745.2. NCBI lineage: Eukaryota > Metazoa > Chordata > Aves > Caprimulgiformes > Caprimulgidae > Antrostomus > Antrostomus carolinensis. The sequence goes on from NW_010315519.1 coordinate 1,057, forward strand.
TTGTTTTCTTTCTGGAGATACCAAGGTTTGGAAATCAGTGAGGTGTTCAGAAAATCTTCTTTTACTGTTTTTCTTTATTATATTAAAGATTTATAGCCACTGGGATTGGCTTTACTGAAACTGAGCTCACGTGATGTATCTCCACTTTTGTATGTAAACCTCTGTAAAATTTAAAATCTATGTATGTGTATAATTCTCTTACCTGTACTATATCTGCCCAGTGAGCATTTGCATACATAGTCTGTTAAGAGGAAGTTGGAAGTTTTGTTTGTTTGTTTTTCACTTATGGTTAGCTTATACAACAGTATCATATACTGCATGTAATTTTACTTTTGTGTATTTTTTACAGCTTTTGCCTTTAGCTACTGAGCAACTCCAGTGGATGCCATTTGTGAATGCTAAACTACACATGCCTGTGCTTAAATGTATTTACTGGTCTATAAGACAGCTAGACAGTGGTATTCAGGTAAAAGAAGTAGCCCTCCTGTAGTATATTTTGTTTGTCTTTTTTTTTTAAACTAAATTCCCAGAAGATATTTATGGATTTTTTGTTTTAAATACATATGAAAAGTGAATGTTTTCAGGTAATATATGTAAAAGAAACTCTACTGTCTTTGCAAAGCACAAATTCATAGTGTTTACCACAGATACATGGCAAATGAAAAAACATATTTTTGAAGTAAATTTTTGTGTATCGAAATAGTTTTCATAAGTATGTGATCTCTGTTGTGATGTCTAAGCATCTCAGAAATTATATTTTTACATATGTATTTACAAAACTGTTGTTGCACTCAAAAAGGCTATATGTTTAGTTTCACTTTATGCATGAGATTTGTTGAAATTGATAGAAATGTGTGGCAAAGGAATTTTGATTTTTCTGTTCTCTGATCAGTGTCTAACCACAAGACATTCCTCATTCCCTTTGACTAGACTGCTATAAGAAAATATTTAGCAGTATAATAAAGAAAAAGACAGTAGCTGTACTGTAAAGACTCAGTATTGTACATAGTGCTGTCAATAGTGCTTTTGCTAAAGCAAAAGGTAGGAAACTTTGTAAGTATTTTGAGTTTAAGTTCAATAGAATAGTAAAATGCTAATAAGAAGCTTATTTAAAATGAGCATATTGTGAAGTTTAATTCTGAAGTAATATTTTGCTATGGTTTATGATGAAAAGTATAATAGATCTTACCTGTACAATGTTCTTAAGGTTCCTGTTTAGACCTTGATTCTGTGAATGCTTTTGCAGGATATAGCTTCAGGCATCCTTACAAAATAGAGCTGACTGAAGCTGAGCTTGTTCTGGAACCAGAGGCAACTTAATGCCAACATATCAGGGGTCCTCACTAACTAGTCTCTTTGTGAAGTATGTGTTGATAAGGCATGGTGATAATGTTGTTCAACTGCTTTTGGAACACAAAGTAGTTATCTCCTATACAGATTATATTCCAATACATGATCAAACCATTTGCTGTTTAGTATTTAATCACTAGGGGAACATATGTATCTCTACATAGTACGCAGGTTTTAATGTTTACACTAACTGTGTGCATTGTTTGGAATAGCATGCAACAATGACATCAACAATGAGGAGACTTGGTGAAGATATTTTCAAAGGCATAGTAAGGAAGGGAGACCCACATGGTTCTTCTGAACAGTCTACAGAGTGTAAATCGAAATCAGCAGCTTTCTTTAAAAGTTCCTGTATGCCTCTGAGGTTTCTGTCAACTTTAATAGTGCTTAAAACAGTGACACAAGGTAAGTTCTGATTTTTTAAAAAAAATATTTATCTCTTTCAGTCCTGTGCCTGGACAAAAAACATTTCAGTGATACTGTAGAGTCTGTTATGCTTTATTAGTGAGAAGTAGGTTTACTTGAATTTTACTGCCTTGTGAAGCAAAATATACTGGAAACAAGTATGGATCTTGCTATTATTCATTTCATGTTGGAATGTACGTGTTCCTTTTAATGTGACAACTTCTTGTCAGACAAACCAACGTTTCTGAAGAAGGGGAAAACAGATGTTGGTAATTCTGTCAAACTGTCACTACAGCAGTGATTAGATTGCCAAGATTTTTACTGCATAGAATGGCACAGCTAATTGCTCTTTTATAAACTTAAGTATCAGATTTTGCACAGTTCTAGAACTTTACTGTCCTGTTTCAGCTAGTAAGTTGTTTACCTATCTTCTGAAAGGCTGATCAGCTGTAGTGTCAAGTGTTTCTTTTCTGACATAATTACAACTTTGCTGCATTTACCTTTATAGATAAATGTGGGGTTCATATGTATTTCTGATCTATCTGTAGTCACACAGAGAAAACCACTTGTGTAGTGGATTATAATTATTAGATTGTGTTGTGATACAATGTATGTCCTGAAATGTTTTGTCCCTTAGTCTAAGTTTAGTATTCATATTCCAGCCCTTACCCATCTGGTGCTCCTCTCTTGTCGTATCAAGTCTGGCTCTGCAAATGGTTACCCATAAAACATTATCAATATTGAAAAATGCTACTCTATGTAATTGTCAGTTCTTGACATGACTGTCAAGAACAGATTTCACTGTTAAATAGACTCATTTACAAAGGCACCATTTTCTGTTTATGTAAGAATACTTTAGATTTCCAAACTACCTGTCTATCATTAAAAGTGTTGTTTTTATCCAAAATCTTCCAAAAATTCCTATGTTGATGTCGTATAATAACTTTGTTAACAAGGAAGAAGTAAACAGGGTCATATTGGGAGGTAACACAACTCTGGAAATAGTGACTTCTGCTTCAGATCATGACAGGTTACTCCATTTGTGCAGTTTTCAAGATGCTGTGGTAAATCTTCTCAGCGAGACCTTCTTTGCAAACGGATATGATCTGAAAAGGCCAAACCATTTTCTTGAAAGTAATGACAAAAATTGACTGTTTCTTGTGAGCTCTGAGTGTTGAGCACACTATGAGAAGAGGCACAAACTCAGATTTTTAATGCTTTCCTTCCTTCTTCTCTTGACATAGAGATTGGTTCTGACTTTTTTGTGAGAACCCAAAGAAAAAAAACCTTCAATCATTCTGATTTATGGAGCTATTTTAAAATTAACTTACAGATTAACTTTGGTAATTTAAACAAATTCTTGCCTATTTCTAATTTCTGTATGACTACTTCGAAAAATTCAACAGTAATTTGTAATCCAAATTATGCTTAAAGGTTCTTAATTCATATATCTGTAGATTTGATGAGTAATCCAAAAGAATGTCTTATTTTGACTTCTGTTATTAACTTTCTCTTTTGACGTAATTGCTTTAATTCAGTAGTGGCTTCAGTGATTGCTATGAAGCGATTTTGTTCACCTATGCAAAAAGAGTCCATCAGCATAAAAGCAGCAGATTTGATAGGTCCCCTCTGAATCCTAAATGCAATATGATTGCCACATATTATCATGTTGAGCTTCTGACTATATAAAGACTTGAGTTTTTATGTATTTATTTCTTAAAAAAAAAAAAGAAATAAAAGAAAAGAAAAAATCAAATATCCTCTTAAAGAATATAATCCAGACAACCTTCAGTGCCTATTAGGGGATTATTTTATCTGAAACAGCTACATCATTTTCAGCTCATGCTTCTGCCTTTTCTTAACCAAAAAGAATCAAGGGATTGTGTAAGCGGTCATCACAGGGTGATCAACTCTTTTCTTTCACTGTGAGTTTTTTCTATTTCCACTTTGTTCCAGGGATCTTCCCAACTTTCACACTAGCAGAGATGTATAGTAGTAGTGTAAAGTAGAATTGTCTACTTAAAACTTATATAATTTTGTGTTGGCAAAGAAATAGAGGAAGTTGGGTCTTCTCTGGCTCATAGTAGAGGGAGAAAGTAAAGGTTTCAAAGTAGACACTACGAGTTAACAAGAATCAGATTGTCCCTGGACAGGGTGAGAAAAAAATGCGGAAAATATATCTCAAATAATAGAGTAACTGTTTTCTCTGCTGATTTAACTGCTGCCTTCAGCTATGAAGCTTTTTCTCTCTTCAAGGGAAATGCAGAACAAGAGATGTTGCAGATCCTTTTTATGGAATTCAGGGAGAAAACACTAATTATATACCATTAAAAGCAGGTATAAGAGGTGATTACTGCCTGCTTGCAGCACTTAGGAGTACTGTGGTGCTGCATAACTGGAATTTTCTGCAAGAATAAGTTTTACAAGGATAGCAGAAGAGTGACTATATCTATAACCGTTTTCCAACTCTCTGTGATACTAACCACTTATTTTTTCCTTTTCAAAGACATTTTAAAAGCACAGATCATTTTGATAGCAAATAATTATTCAGTGGGGTGATAACTATGAGCAATCTAACCTAACTTCAGAGATGGTCCTGCTTTGGGCAGGGGGGTTGGACTAGATTCCAACCTAGATTATTCCATTATGCTATTTTTGCTATCTTTTGTTCTCAGAATGGTACGTATTTTAAAATGTCTTTACTAGTAACACATCCCTTGTGCTAGTAACACAGAGATGGAAACAGGTTACAGAGATGTTAATTTTCAAGGTAATCCTGATAAACTGTGCCAGAATGTCAGAATCAGATTCCTACCTTGGCATCTGATTTTTTTCAGTCTCTTGCATGAAATATATTATGAATTTTGAACCATTTCTTAGCAGTGATCCACAACACAAAATTTCTGGCATCCTGATTGACACTAATTAGGGATGCCAAAGATTTTAAATCCATAGATAATGGACAATGTTCTTGTTTATGGAGGTCATCCTTCTGTATTACCTGGTTAAGCAGATTAGTGTGTCTTTATGCTTAACTGATCCGTGCAGTATTTATATTGTATTTACAGCAGACGTAGTATTTAAACATGGTGGAAGACCACCCTGACATCTTTAATGAACAAATACAGTGTTTCAGCTGTTGAAGGGAACTACTTCAGTCAATACATTTTGGTGAAGCATGATAATTACTCTTAAACTGAGACTTATGTTTCTAGAAACATTTGATAAAAATGATGCAAAAAGAATTGCAATGCAAAAAGTAGTTATTGCAGAGGCTTCCCTAAGCAGATGAATGCTGTTGATTACAATGAATCACTTTAGCTTCTCATGGTTGCTTTTTACTGATAGATTTTATAATGTGGAAAATATGATGTGTTCTAAAACATTTGTCCAATATCACTGTGTATGAGTTTTGATCACACGTGGCACTAATGATCTAGAGATAAAGTAGCACATTTGATTTGAACATATATCGTTTCCTTCAAAATGTCAGTTTCCAGAAGATGGCACTGCAGTTAAACTTTTGCTATGGGATAAGTTGTTTCTATACTTCATTTTCTGCACTCCAGATGCTCAATGGTGTTCCAAGATACTGAGAAAGATTTTACATCAGGAAATTAAGCAAATTAGATTGGTTCAATTAATCTACTTTCTTTGTATAATTTAGTGCACTCCACAGTGGATGAGTAGATAAAATATATGCACTGAAACTTAAACTACAGCTTTTTATAGGAAGGAATGGGAATAGTTGCTCTCATTAAAGTAATTGGTCTTATTCTGAAAAATCATTCCTTGACTCCTTTAACAGAGGTTTCCGAGATGTTGAAACCAACATTGTCTCAAACTATGCAAGCTTCTAATTTCTTTACTCTTAAGCAAAACATTAGAAGGGCTTTATATGTCTAAGTATATTTTTCTTGACATTAGGAAAAGGTTCTTCACCCAGAGGGTGGTGGAGCACTGAAACAGGCTCCCCAGGGAGGCAGTCATGGCACCAAGCCTGACAACATTTGGACAACACCCTCAGACACATGGTCTGAATCTTGTGACTGTCCTGTGCTGGGTCAAGAGTTGGACTCGATGATCCTTGTGTGTCCCTTACACCTCACAACATTCTATGATTCTATGATAATTGTAGTTAGTCTTTTTTTCTGCTAAAATAAAAAGGAATAAAAACAGGCAGAGGATTTCTGTAAATAAAAATAAAATTTATTATTTTTAGCCATTTAACTTTTAAGTATTTATCTGCAACAGTAACTCTCAGGATAGCTATTCATGTATTGCTTAATGGAACTATGATTGTAGAAGTTTTATTGCCTGTATTCTAATATCTTTCAGTGGATTACCTGGCTCAGGCATTTGATTCCCTTTGCAAGGACTTGATGACAGATGAAGGGAAGGCCTTATTTTTGGAATATCAATGTGTGCCTGTCGTATTAAGTCACTTAAAAGTATCCAGTAGAGGTCTGCTTTCCGGTGCTCTTGATGGATTACTTCAGATGACCACAGAATCTGGTAAATTTGGGTAACTAAAAAAAAATGAAAATATAAAATCATGATGAAAACAGGTAAGGTAGGCTTAAATCCAACATAAAAATAGCATGATTTTTCTCTATAAATAATCTAATCTAGTATTAGCATTTGTTTGTATCATGTACATTCATTAGCGACATAAAATGTATTTCTGAATTGTCTGTCTCTTTCTGAGTTGTATTCTCTTTTCTTCTCCCTCTCAGGACCTATGCTTTATATTTTGTCCTGTTTGCTTTCTTATTTACTGGTGTGAATTGTTTTGTTGCTATTTTTGGTTTGACTTTTCAGTTTATCCCACTGTTTTACCTTGCTGATGTTTTTCTTTGAAGTCAGGCTGTGCCACGGAAACCATATAATGAAAACGTGCCAGCAGGTGGAGATAAAAAATAGACTTTATTGAAATTCTTTTTCTAGTTTGAATGCACAACTCATTCCCAGTCATTCTTCACTTTCTAATAATTGGAAATGGCATTACTAGAAGAGATGGTTATGTTTTGCTGAATTTTACTGGGCTGTAGCCTTTTAAAAGGTTTAATAATCACATTTGTCACAGTGCTTTTCCACGTGATACAGACCAAGTATCAGTTGATAACCAACTGGATGAACACGAAAGTAGTGAAGTATTCCTCACTACTTGAATAATCCTTGTGACTCTTTTTTTAAAGAGAGAAAAATCACTCACTGCCTCTTAGAACAGAAAAGGGGAAAGGACTGCTGCTATTTTTGAAATGTGTGTTCTTATTTTGGGAGTATTTTGTAATCATGCAGTATAATGGTAAAAATAGAAAGCATGTTTGACTTGGGATGGAACAGCATTGAGTTAAAAGACATTTTGTAGCGAGATAAGTGGCAGAAAGATTTAACTAAAGTTTTATTTTTCTTTGCAGACTTTTTCTGACCATGTATTTAGTGTATCATAGAAACATAGAATGGTTTGGGTTGGAAGGGACCTAGTCCAACCCCCCTGCAGTGAGCAGGAACATCTTCAACTAGATCAGGTTGCTCAGAGCCCCATCCAGCCTGAGCTTGAATGATTGCAGGGATGGGACTTCTACCACCTCTCTGGGCAACCTGTGCCAGTGGTCACCACCCTCATTGTAAAAAATTTCTTCCTTACCTCTAGTTTAAATCTCCCTTCTTTTAGTTTAAAACCATTACCTGTTATCCTATTGCTACAGGCCCTGCTACTAAGTCTGTCACCATCTCTCTTATAAGCCCCCTTTAAGTACTGAAAGGCCACAATAAGATCTCCCCAGAGCTTTCTCTTTTCCAGGCTGAACAGCCCCAGCTCTCTCAGCCTTTCTTCACAGGAGAGGTATTCCATCCCTCTGATCATTTTTGTGGCCCTCCTCTGGACCCACTCCAACGGGTCCATGTCTTTCCTGGACTCCAGAGCTGGATGCAGGTGGGATCTCACTAGAGTGGAGTAGAGGGGCAGAATCACCTCCACCTGCTGGCCACACTTTTGATGCAGCCTAGGATACCATTGGCCTTCTGGGCTGCGAGTGCACGTTGCTGGCTCATGTCTCACTTTTCATCCAACAGTACCCCCAAGTCCTTTGCAGGGCTGCTCTCGATGCCTTCATCCTCCAGCTTGTATTGATACCGGGGATTGCCCTGACCCAGGTGGAGGACCTTGCTCTTGGCCTTGTTGAACCTCATGAGGTTCCTATGGGCCTACTTCTCAAGCTTGTCCAGGTCCATCTGGATGGCATCCCGTCCCTCAGGCATGTCAACAGCACCGCTCAGCTTGGTGTCATCTGCAAACTTGCTGAGGGTGCACTCAATCCCACTGCATCATTGACATCATAAGATATTAAATGGCACTGGTCCCAATATGGTGAAGAACACCACTCATCAGCCATCTCTATCTGGACATTGAGCCTTTGACCACTACCCTCTGGATGTGACCATCCAACCAATTCCTTCTCCACCGAACAGTCCAGCCATCAGTCCATATCCCTCCAATTTAGCGAGAAGGATGTTGTGGGCGACTGTGTCAAAGACCCTACAGAAGTCCAGATAGATGACATCCATAGCTCTTCCCTTGTCCACTGCTATAGTCACTCCATCATAGAAGGCCACTAGGCTGGTCAGGCTAAAGTATTCTTTACTGAAGAACTGCAGCATCATTTTTTGGCACTTTAGAGATGCCATGATTTTTTCTAGGGCTTTCTTTGCACTAGGTCAGCATCTCATGGCTACTGTTTGGGAAAGGTAAAAACAACAAGGATCACTTAAATCACTTAAATAGTCATAGCTATGATTGGTAAAGGGATCGGGAAGGAGATAGTTGTATGCACAAAAGTAACCTAACAAGTTGGATGGTGTCTGGTGTTACTTTGGGTAATGCCAGTAGTACTGCATCTTCTGTTACCTAGCTGGAGTCGTGTTGATATGCTAGATGCCTGCAGTTTGAAGAATAATGGAGATATGTTGTGAGGGACTCGCATTCTGCCTTGTTGTTTCTCAGAGAAGATGTATGTATGTGAAATCAGGGAAGGAGGAGTAATGTTTAATTGAATTGATAATTAATTGAGAATTTATTTCTCAGCAACTGGATATGAAGCCTTATGCAGAGCCTTTCTCTTTGCCAATACACAAGTTATCGGTGTGTTCTGCTCTTTTCTAATACATAGTGTTTTGCAAGAAGTCGTTAACAAAGAGAAGTAGTATTGTTGATGGGGAATTATATTTTCATTCCTTTGTAAGTTTCCTATTAAAAAGGCATTAAAAGACAAACTAGAAGGTGGCAGTGGATATTCAGAGGGCTCTCTGTGTTAGATTAAAACAGGACTTTATGCTCCATTTTAAAGCTGTATTGGTGTGCAGCCTTAAATATGAAGTTTTCATTGCAAGGTTTTGCTAGTGGGGGGGCTACAGAGGTGGCTTCTGTGCAAAGCTGCCAGAAGCTTCCCCTGTGTCCAACAGAGCCAATGCCCACTGGCTCCAAGATGAACTCATTGCTAGCCAAGGCTGAACCCATCAGCCAGCAATGGTAGTAGTGCCTCTCAGTTAACATAATTAAGAAGGGGGGGTGGAATAAAGAAACCTGTGCAGTTGCAGGCAGAGAGGGGAGTGAGAATGTGTGAGAGAAACAACTCTGCAGACACCAAAGTCAGTGAAGAAGGAGGGGGAGAAGCAGGCACTGAAGCAGAGATTCCCCTGCAGCCTGTGGTGAAGACAGTGGTGAGGCAGGTTGTCCCTCTGCAGTCCATGAAGGTTTATGGTGGAGTAGATATCCACCTGCAGTACATGGGGGACCCCATGCCAGAGTAGGTGGATGCCTGAAGGAGGCCTGTGCTTTAGTTGTCTAAGAAAGCTTGCTAGATCATAAGGTGGTACAGAGGATGTCTCCAGGGCATTCAAACCTGAAACAAATGCATGAAGTTGAGATTCTTCAGTTCCACCTGGAAACCCAGGAGGAGGTTGACCAGAAGGCCAAATAGTGTGTTAAATGGCCTGCATTCTTTTTTTGCCTGGTAGGTTGGGAGTAACATTTAACAAGGAATTTTTTGGTAAGAGAACTGCAACATCATTTTTTGGCACTTTAGAGATGCCATGATTTTTTCTAGGGCTTTCTTTGCACTAGGATCACTTAAAATGAGTTTAGTTTAAAAAAATAAAAGATAAAATAAAAAGGACAGTAAACCAGGATTTGTTTGGCAAGATCTACTTCTCTGTCATTCTCTAAAACGTGTGTTGACACTCACCATGTGCCTGTGTCAGGGTAAGGCTAACTTTAATGAAACAGGTTGTCTATTTGTAAAAGGACTCCCACAGAGTAGCGCGAAGAAGTAAAATCTATATGGTGAGAGGCAGCTGGTAGCCAAAACCTCTGTGTGTCATGCCACCTTGTATGCAATGTGACTGTACATGATTGTGGCTGATGAAGGTAACTATCAGGGCTGGAGTTCAAGCCATAAAAATTACTTCATGTGAAGATCAGTACCCTTTCAGTTCAAAGGCTACTGGAACTTTCTGCCCATTAAGAATTTGGAGCTTCTCTGTTTTCAGTGAGCTTATGCATTCCAGTCTGAAGGAAGAAGCAGATGGTTTTTTGCACTGCACAACTCAGTTGCGTGAGGTACACAGGAAGAAGCACAAGTTACTACACCAAATGACCCCTACACAACTTGTAGTGACAGCCTTGCTTTCAGGAAACCTGACTTGGAATCCCCAGGTCTAATGAGAACAAGAGAGTGTGAGCAGTGAATATTACAGATAGGTTCAGTGAAGTTGTCCTCTTGCATTACTTTTCCCATCCATACCTTCATGACAAGATACTGTTGAAACAACATATGAATATTCACCTAGATGACAAAAAAGCAGAAAATGTAACCTTAGTAATCAGGGATTAGGTGTTTCATTACTGCTCCAAAGACAAAAGGGGAGTATCAGCTTATTTTGATCAAGAGATCCATTTGCATTCTTAGTGCTAAAACCATTTGTCATCATTTCCTCATTAGAGCTACAAGATGAGCTGTCAACCTTCAAGGTGCTCTTTTTGGTTCATCTCTTAGTATTACTTCAGATTCCAGGTTGGAACATTTTCAGTCACTACTAGGATCAGGGTTTATTCTTTCATCTTTTTAATTCTAGGTTAGTAAGAGCTTAGCATATTCCATAGGAATTATGCCAGTCTAGTAGATCTTGTAAATAGCTGCAAGCTCATTTAAAACTAGAAATAAAAATATGCCTGAGGTCCACAGCTTCATGAACAGTTTTGTCTGAGTTGACATGTATTCTGTACAGGAGTGGATAACACCAGTGTACCTATCCAACTAGGCCACAGAAACAGTCTGGTCTTAACACCACAGGAGTTCTGTGAAGAAATGATTAAGGCTTTCAGTACCCTTGGTAAGCTTATTTGTGTATTATGTTTCAAGAAACTTAGATATGTATCATGATAACATATAAAGCTCCAGAGCCCACGTTATAGTATACGATCCAGTCACATGATTTGTTGTAAGGATTCAAGTTCTGTGTATTTATCAAACTGAGATCTCAAATTGCATACATGTCACCGGACAAAACACCATTATGTTTTAGGTATCAGAACTTGGATAGTATTTCAACTGCACAGGAATTTCCCAGACGTCAGTGAGTTTTCATGCCATTGTGTAATTCTTAAGTGTGGTGCCAGCCAAAATAATCTCACATTTTATCCCAATCATTGTTTTTGGAACTGTAACAGTACGTCACAGATACAGAATATATATGTGTGTATATATATATGCCAATCTTGTTTGCCTTACCTCTTTTACAAAAACGTTAAAACCTAAGGAGGAAGGTAAAATGTTACACTGATTACTGTTCTTGTAATATACAAAAATATTCATAGTTGGAACAAAGGCTGACTTTTAAATGTCGAGGGTGAAAATAGTTGAGGGCAGTTCCAGCCAGCTCCTCAGAGCACAAGACTGAGATGTTATGCAGTAATTTCAGAGTCTGGTTTTTAGTCCCATCTCTAAGCTGTGAACCTGTCTGAAGATAGAAGTAAGAACAAAACCTTCTCTGTCAGTATTGTCACAGAAAGTAGATTTAGTGTCTTGATAAACTGAATGTACTCAGTGATAGATATCCACAAATGCAGTGCTCTGACCACTTTTGAAATTTTGGGAGCAGTGTTGACTGCTAAATACTGATATGTTTCAGTTTAGTTGAATGGCTAATAATTTATTGCTTAACAAAGCTCTTACCATTTCCCATTTAAATTACTATTGAAATTAATGTTTAATAAGTTGTAGTTACTTTTAATCATCCCAGTTGTTACAGTATGACAGCAGTGGCTTCCAGGTCATCTTCATACCCCAAAGTTCTCCCCCTGTGACTACAAATTTATTTTCTCAGTGGATCTTGTTTCTAGGACAGTAGTTGCAACACACTGTTCAAGAGAATTGCTGGATGCCAGACATGAAGCGTTTTCTGGAAACAGTCTGGTAATAAATAGTATGACCTCAGCAAGAAAATTTGTTCTGTGGGTGTTGAAGAACATCACATCGTTAATGTTAAATCACTCTGTAGTTAAATACTTGTCATATACAATCTTGTTGAATGCTGTTGTTCCTGTCTTCTTGCTTCTCCTGCAGCTTACTGTGGTTTTTTTACCTGGTAATCATTTGAAAGGGTTCCAAAGGATGTAGTGAGTATATAGTCACCTATCAAAAATACCATTGTTGAACTGTGGTCTGATTCATGCTTGATTTGAGATCTGCTATTAGCAGAGAGCTGCCTTTCTGTTTTACCCTTCGCAGTTTTACACAAAGACAACATGCATCTTCAGTTCCTCCTGCAGTGGAGTTAATGATAGCTAACTTCTATCATGTAGTAATCATGTACATTAGTAGGTTCCCTTTCCCAACCTTATGTTCATTCAAGGAAATCAAAACTTACTTGCTCATTAGACATTAAAAAGCACTGCCCTTTGCTTTAGATGAAGGTTACATTTACTTTATCGTCAAGCTTACTTCTGTTTTACAGAGAATATTTTGCATTAGTGTGTGTTTATTTACAAATTGAGATGAGTGCATATTGAAAAAAAATATCGCTGCCTCTCACATGCTTACTGTAATTTAAGGCACATTCTGGTAGGACTTAAGTATGATTTCTTAACCATATTCACATAACTTAAGATTTTTAGTGACTACAAAAATGAGCTGTATTTACACATTCACTGAACCTTATTTCTAACTTACTTTTGTAAGAAAATATTATGGTCATGGATAACCAAGTCTGTGTCCAGATTTACTCCTCTTAGGTAAGTTAATCAAGCCAGTGGAGATAAAAAGATTCAGCTTACAAGTAAATAATCACAACTTCTTACTATGGAGACAGTCTTTTTATATGGACTGCCTACACGCACGCTCCCTCTCTTCCTTTGAGTTGGAAGTTCCATCCGTAACTGATCCTGGATATTCCACAATTCACACTGTTCTGCAGGTACTTCTAAAAAGTCGATAATCAGAATCTGTCAAGGAAACCTAAACCTGCTCCTTTATTTTTTTCTTGAGTCCTAGCATTTTGGGACTTTAAAGATTACAAGCAGTGAAGGTATGGAGTAAAAAATGCCTGTATGTTCTAAAAAGATTACAATTTAGCTGTATTTTTCAGCATATTATCTTTACTGGTAACTGCAGGATTGAAACTTTTCAAATGAGCTTGTTCTGCAGTACTGAAAGGGTAAAAACATCGGGTCTGTGAATACCATACTAAAGTAGGATTCCCCCTCACCTGTGTGAAAGGCAGATGTGAAATTATTCTGAGGAACAGTGTTTGAAGCTATAGTGAAAGGAATGATTTATAGCTTATGTAGGATAAACATTGAAATACAAGCCATTTAAAAGGAAATCCTTCCTTTGTTATCCTGTCTTTTGTAGTTTTTTAATTCATTCTTCTGAAAACAGTGAATAATTATGTTGGATTAATAGATATTTTAGTTTAATATTTTAACCACAGATAAGTACCTCTAACTCTGTTAAATGCAACCTATGGTAATGTTAGGACCAATCTGTAATAGTTCCTGATAGCAAGCAAGTACAACAAAAGTTTGCACACATTTTTGTTAATTAATTGCAAGCTTAGTTTGAATACTTTGATTTTGATGAAATACATGCTTACACATTTTAAAAATGAATGCAGTAAATGGAATAATGTCATTTAATTTCTACTGAAGTAATAGTAGCCTTCTCTCTAATAAGAAAGAACGTTCTTGTCATTATTTTCTTCTTGTTCTAGTAACAGTTGTGTAATGCTTAGCCATTCTGAATTTTAGACCCCTGTCTCGTCCACTCCAAAGAAAGAAATAAAAAAGACACTTAAACATAAACTTATGTAGAGGCAAGGAGCCACTCAGTAAGTAAAGCTTCACTGTTCATTTAGGGTAATACTGTATACTTAGTAAGCAGCATACCATTTTGAAGGTGGGTGTGAATGCTAACTCTTAAAAAGTATTTGATATAAATAAAAGTTCTTTATATCAGTACTTGGATATACACATCTCTTTTCAAGTCAATTTAATTTATGAAATCTTTAGAACAGTGAAGTTTATTAGAGTAGGATCTTGTTTGCTCTTATTTACTAAACTTACGTTTTTTAAACAGTTTACAGTTTTATAGCTTTCCATAAAATGGTTTAATTTAAAACAATTAAAGTATGATTAAATTAGAAAAAAAAAAAGAGACACATTTGTTATTACTTTTCTCAATAACTTTCAAGGTGAATTTAGAGCAATGTCATAACTGAAATAATTTCATAAAGAAAGGCTTTTTTTGGAAGTAGATAGTACAATTTGTGCAGTTTGAGTAACATCTATGCATTGTCAGAGTTCAGAATTTATTTACCTTCTTACTTGCAGTCTGACATAACAGAATTACAGGTCATGCCAGGTTAAGTTTATTTATGTAAAGGCTTCCTTATTTGAGTTTGTCACTGTGTTTGAAATACTGTGCTTAGTTCTGAACTGGTTATTACAGGCGTGGAGATATGGGAACAGGGGAAATAAGGCAGGTAGGCTCGACAGAAAAAGTATTGGAACAAATCTCCTTTAGGTGTCCTTTGTAAGACAGAGTTGTGGTTCCTGCAGTGATCCTGGTAGTTTATTAGGCTTTTTCTGGTTTCTTGAACAGTAACCCATAATAATGCATAGCTTCTATTTATAATGCTATTTGTAAAATGATGGTTTTTTCTGTTTCAGGCCTCATTAGAATCAGGCTTTAATGGTTAGACCCTGTTGATTTCTTATAGACATACTGAGTTCACTTAGCACACCAAAAGTTTTCATCCTCTGATGTTTCTAATCAGTGATTTTCCAGGAAAAATGTTTATTGTTTCTTAGTGTATTGTCCTTACGCTTCTGCTGTTCTAGCAAGTAAGATAATTCTGGTTTTCATGCATTTTACAGCTGTTGCTTTCTAAATGAGCAGTTCCAACATGGGATTTCATTAGACTACTTCTGTTTTCATGCCACAGTCATTAATTAATACACTAAATAAGCACAGCTGCAAAAATCAGTATTTAAAACTAAAATTCATTTTTCAAGGCAAAATGTTTTTCTTTGCTTTTAGGCACTTCCTGACACTACACAGCTTCCAGTCTCACTACCCACATCTCCAATATAGTATCATGTGTTGCTTTATCAAATGGTATTGAAGTCTAGCCAAGTTATAACTGCTGTAGCATTTATTTACCAAACAAAAGTATCTGACTACTCTGACACAACATACCTATAGTTCTTATACGTATACTTATAGATAATTTATTTCTTTTTTTTATTTGCCACCTTTAGTTCCTGAAAATATCTTTAGAGCCTTACTGAAGGGTATATGTATTCAGATTGCCTTTTTTTTTGTCCAAATCCAATGTAGAATCATAGAACAATTTGGGTTGAATGGACCTTTAAAGGCCAGCTAGTTCCAACCTCCCTGCCATGAGCAGGGACCCCTTCCACTAGACCAGGTTGCTCAAAACCTCATCCAACCTGGCCTTAAACACTTCCAGGGAGGGGGCATCCACAACTTCCTTGGGCAACCTGTTCCAGTGTCTCACCACCCTCACGGGAAAGAATTTGGTCTTCATATTAAATCTAAACCTCCCTTCTTCCAGTTTGAAGCCATTACCCCTTGTTCTGTCACTGCCTGTCCCTCCCCAGCCTGCCTTGCATTGGCTGTTCTCTCTTCACAAAGTGCTGCTTCCTGACTTGGTAGCAGCAATTGTTTAATTCTTCTTGTCATAAAATTGAGGCAACATTTCTTTCAGAGTCCTGAAGTCTGTTCTGGTGTCCCTGACTAAAGGACTCTTTTGGAAATACAAGTAAGGGGGACTTTTTTTTGTCCCTTTTATCAAGATAGAGCTTTCTCCTGAAAACCAGCATATTAGCCAAAATGTGCACCCAAAAGATTAAAATATTATTAGCTTCTAACCCATCTTTCTTGTGCTGACTACAGATGACCTCACTACCTCTTTTTGGTTCTATTTTTACTTAAATGGCTGGGAGAACTTTTTTTTTTTCCTTAACGAGGTTTGACTTAACTTGATTTTCATACTATCCTTTTTATTATAAAGATAGTTTCTGACCTCCAAGGCATAGCTTTCTTTTCAGATCTTTTTTGTTTTTCTTGTTGGCTTTTCTTTCCAAGCATCTCTTTTGACATAAGCACTCCTGCTAATTTTTTAACCTTTTCTAATACAATTTTTTTTTGTGGGTGAAACCTGCAGTTTGTATTTGCGAATGATATTAGTCTCCCATGTGTCCTCTCTCATGTCTGCATGAATGGCTTGCACATCCTAGGAAACTGGAGAGCAATTCAGATCATACTGAGGGTCAACACATACTGGGTGACCAGCTGAATTTGCCAGTTGGGCTCTCTTAACTCAGAATCACCCATGTAGGCATTGACACTTGAGGTGCCGTACGCTGACTGGAATCTCACCCTATCTCCACTGTGCTTTAGCCACTGGCACTTAACACCCCTGGCTATTGATTACAGAAGAAAAAGTTAAATTCAGCAAATGGTTCAGATCTTACAGGTGACTGTATTATAGGCAATTGGTTATTAGCAACATATAAGTGATAAATACTGTTTCATTTGAAGTGTTTCTGCTGTGGTGTATAGTTAGCTTTTGTGTTAGTTGACTTTTCCACACTGCTTGACAGTGCTGCGTCACTCACTTGTGTTGTTGTCACCTGTTCTCCCAGCATATCCTCATGCAATTAGAAATGAGGCAAAAACCCTAATCATAAACTTGTTAAAACATGAACTTAAAGTTGGCATTCCTCACAGTCTCCATTATCTGAGGTGGCATAACTTTAGGTATAAACCAGAATTTTCCAGCTGGTGAGAATTTATGCTGTGAGTGACTGAATACTTTGAGGGTAAATTTCAGATGAATTCTGTCAACAGTGACAAAGTGCTTATTGTTTATTGCAGTCTACCAATCAAGTTAAGCTAATGCAACTACAACGTGCAGCAATTTTTAAGGATGCCAGTGGAGGCTTTTGCAGATTATTTTAAATTGTGGCAAAGTCCTGTCAGGATGGATTCCAATTTAGTTTTTCTAAAATAGTCAATAAAAACAAAATCTGTGCAGCTCTAAACCACCAAAGTATTTAAAAATGTAAAGCTTATATTCTTTTAGTTCATCAACTAGACATGCATTTAAATTATAAGCTTGTTTTGTACATTTTCTGATTACTTAGATTATATTCTGCAAAAGCTTATCTGAAGTGAATATATAAGCAGTGCACAAAAAGTCCATTTAAACATGTGCCTTTATCAGTTTGCTTTTACATAATTAACTTTGTGAAACTTAAGAAATTATTTCCACTTTGGCTTTTCTGTTTTATACTAAAAATCCTTTTGTCTTAAAAGTAATGCATGTCTTTTATGTTGGTTTGTAAACTTTACATTCAAAACATTCTTACAGCATATATATGTGTATGGGGTTTTTAGTTGTTTGTTTGTTTGTTTTTTGGGTTTTTTTAAGGAACCAGGAAGACCAAGGTAGCAAAGAAATGTCCAGATCAGCTCAATATGGTATTTGTTTATCCCTGCAGAAAAGGAATGTAAAGCATTTTATGGCTAATTAAGGATATTTATACGAATAAATTGTAGGACTGCCTTCTAAATCCCCAAAGTCTTGTTACCCTCAGATCTCTCATGAATCAGAGTTTAGCTGAGTCAGAAGTCATGTTAAATGAGGGGTTTCTAGAGCTATTTGTTGTTTTAACAGGCAACAGAAGGAAAACCTTTCTTCTCAGTTTATTTCTTGAATGTCAGTGTTCTCACATATTTATTTACACTTTTCTTACCTTTCTGATAAACATCTTTGGTAAGTAAGTGATACTGTTCAAGTTTTTGTTGTTAAAACAGACTTCATCAGTGATACTGTGCAGATTGATAGGACAGTTTCTGTTTCTTGGGAATAGACAGTCATGTGTAGGAACTCTAGCAAATTGTAGAAGAATTTCTATAAAGTTGTAGTTCCTGAGTGATAACATAATTCTTAGTCCTAGATTTTTCTTGCTTTAGAGAAGATCCTCTTGTTGCTATCTGTATAGAAATTCTTACTTCAAACATTCTTAAGTGATAGAAATGTTTTGATACAAAGTGCTCTTAAGATGGTAGGATTGTGTTCATTGGACTTCGCTTATTTGCTGTTTCTTTTTGTAGTTTTGTCACCTCTGCTCATGGATTTTAACAAGTTAGACTCACAGGGGCATGATACCATCATACTAGAAATGAATTCTGAGTTAATTATTTTTCTAGGTTTAATACACTGCTGTATGTATTTAATAACTACAAATTTCCATCATAGAGAGCAGTGGCTCAATAAAGAGTGCTGAATCTTGAGTGTATGTCAGTCATGTTGTCACTAAATTTAGCACATACTGTGAACCCATGTAAGGATTTTCTGCTTTCTGTAATTGACAGATAGCCCTGAGTTTTTGATGTCACAGTTTCTGAAAAATAATACCTTCTGCAGTGGAAGTAGAGAAATATTAAAAGAAATACTAAGTGGTATGTCCTGAGTAACTATATCCTGGGGACTGTGTACATGCCAAGGGCTAAATGCAGTCAATAGTGACTTCTTTTATTGATTTTCTCACAAATTTGTTCAGTTCTGTTACCTGTTAAGCTGTACATTAGAATAATCCCCCATTCCCAAGTTAAATTTTCCTTAGAGAATATGTTCTTCACTTTTTTTTTTTGTGAAATCACAGTCTACTGGTCCCTTGTGATAAGTGATAAAAAGGTATTTTCAGGTTAGTTCAAACATATCTGGTACATGGTTTCTGTATAGGTATCTATTTTATATAAATATGTATTTATGCACACTTATAAAATGTATTTCTTCAGCATGAACCTTATTTTTCATTTTAAGGAGGCTGTGCCCTTTTCTTTGTTCCTTTATCCTGTAACTTCCAGTCTTCAATTAATTTGTTTTTAACTGCAGTATCTGCAGTTTTATAGAAATGCAGTTGTGGTTCACTATTCCAGTATCCATGATGGTTTTCTTGTCTTAGAAACTGTCAATGGTACTTAATGCGTCACTTGAGTTAGAGCATTCTATCCTTAACTGAAGACCACAAGCTAAAATAAAATGAGAAATAGTATATTTTCAGATAGAGAATAAGTGTGTGTGTGTGTGTGTGTGTATATATATATATAGATACACTTATCATTTTTTTCAATATATTTTTTACTGATTACTGCTTACATTTCTACTTTACTTCCATTCTGGTTTTATATTTATTACTGTTACAATTTTGAGACAGCAAATTGTAACTGGAAATAGTACTATATGTGAGAATATGCATAAAACCATAGGTGGATTGAACATGGTAGAAAGATTTAAGAAACGTGAAAGTAGAAGTAAACAAAAAAATGAATTGATTTGTAACCATTTATTGCCTTGATAGTGTATGTCTCTTGGAATAATTATTGTTCTGGGTTGCTTTGGGTAAAGAACACAGGACACTTCAGCTGTGCAAACCACAGAACATCTGCCTGCCTTTTCCAGACTTCATAGGACATCAGTTGTCATCTTGCATTTATTGTCGCGAGGTTGGCCCCTTGCTACCAAAGTCTATTATCCTGCATCTGTATAGTTTCCATCCACACAATCCATTATGTATTTTGTGGGTTCTGCCTGTTGATCCAGCCTTTTAAGTCAATTCTGCTGAAAGCACCTCCACTGAAAAGAAAGGAAAGATTACCTGTAGCCATAGCTTCTCTGATCTGTGGTAAAGGTGTTTGCTGTTTCTTGGTCTCTTCATCTGATGGTGTAAACCAGCAAAGGCCCACAAATCTTGTTGACTTCACTGTAGAGTATAATGCATGATAAGATGTACTCAGCATTGAGAGGGTGGCACAGGGTCAGTCGTTGGTGTAGCCAAATGACATGCCGTTGTTTTGCAAAAAATAGATTTTGAGAGATCTTCCTAATGGTAAGGCCTAGGAATTACTGGGTCCTTGTTGAATATTCAGTATAAATGCCCAGCTCTGAGAAAATTAGTTGTGTAGGCTCTCAGGCTGACTTTAATTGCCAAGTAGATTTGGGTTTTTTTAAGCCCTATTCCAAACAGTTTTCTGTAGCATTTTATATCACTAAGCCTCCTGAAATGTATTAAAACCTTGAATTCACTCCAAGGCTATTTGTTACATTTAATAAGTTTTGTGTCCTTGGACAAGGAAAGGAAAAATTTTGACCAAGATATATCCAGTCCTCTTTGAACTTATAAAAGCATCTTGATATCCTATTTATAAATTACAATATTCAGCATATGTGTGAAGAATTTTTTCATGTTTATTGGTTTATGCTGTAATTTTCATATTTCAGTTTCTTATTAAGTATAACACATTAAATATTTTTAACATTATGTAAACATTAAAATATTTTCCTCACATCTATATTCTAATGCAAATACCCCATGCCAAATGAAAGACTATTCATTTTTTTAAAAAGCAATTGTTACTTATTTTCTAATAAATTAATAAATAAATTAATCTGCAATATCAGAGCCAAGGATGAGATAATGAGGGAACAGTTTTAAGCTTATACTGAAGTGATTAGATTTTGGGGAACAGGGTAGAGGGAAATATTATACAATGTGACTTAAAAATTCATCCACTATTTTAAGGGAGTTTTGTTGGTGTTTAAGTGTTCTCACCGAGCTCTTTCTTTAACCTCTCAATTATTATTTTGCCTGTCTTGAAACAGAATACAGTGACAGTATTTTGATAATGAAAGACTGTCAGGTATCATGTTAGCTTCTACATGTGCTATCCCTGTCCATGTGATTTGCAGCAGCTTAAAATATTTCCTTGTGAGTCTTTCTGCACAGCTTAATGTTCCCCTCACGTGATCAAAACGAAAGAACAAAGATAAATGAACAATGAATAAGTATGTTCAAGATAAGAATTTTTATTTGAGTTTAAAATTGTTCTGTTTCCTGTTTTCCTTTGTTCTCAAGAGAACAGGCCTTGTTTTAATAAAGGGTGAATAATGTCAGAACTCTTAGGATCCTGCATTTTTTTCAGTTCCTGGTTTTACCTGAGTTATACATCACATGTCCAGCATAGACTGAATTATTTCATTGTTCTGATAGTTACACAACATGAGGCATTTAGAGCCCTCTAAAGGTATCAGTACGTATTTTACTTTTCCATACACCGAGCTCTGTGATACAGTCTTTTATTTATTTTCTTTTACAGATTCCTTACAGCCTTTCCTGGAAGCCTGCAGTAACGAATGCTTCTTCCGTACTTGCTCTGTATTGCTTCGAAGTTCTAAGCTAGATATTCAGATTTTGGAAAAGCTCTGTGTTATACTGCAAAAGCTCTCCAGAATAAAGTAATCCTTTATTGCCGTTATTCTGTTAGTTATTATTGGATCAGCAAACCTGTGGACCTTTATCTTTCTCCTTTTTCAAAAACTCATCTCTATTTTGCTATTTGCTCCACCATAGACAATCCTGGACTTTCTCTGTTAGCAGTTAAATTTAAACTGTTTGTGTCACAGATGTGTAAGACAGGACTCTCAGTTTGCTTGTAAATCCATCTAGTTCAATTTACAGAATACAAAGTAAAAACAAAAGAAAACAAAAACAAAACCTAGCCTAAAAAGGTAATATTCCTTATGTATGCAGATGGCAAGAATGCTGATAAGAGAATCCTTTTCTTTCCCCCTGATCTTCATTTTCACTGGGATACTTGGTGGTAATCTCCTTTGAAAATTTAGCCTCATCTGTGGTATGCATTCAAGTTTCATCAGTTTTCATTTTCTTCAAAACCAAAAGTTAAAGTCTTGAGCCATTTAAGCCCTTTTGGGAATGTTACTCTTACGTTGCTTACTGGTTATTTCTTGTAACAAAAGTTGTCATCATATCAGTAGTAATGTGCTGCTGAGCTCCATTGGTGCATTACTTAATGGGATTGTTTCATTTGCAAAAGCAGGTATCTAAACTGAGCCATTTTTTCCATTAGACTTAAAGTTATTGACAAAACTGATATTTTAATTTGAGTTTATTAGGAACAAAATTGAACTCTAAGAAAAAAATATGTTTTCTTGTAAAATAATCTAGTATAAATCATAACTTACATCGGAAATACACTAAAAGTAAAATTTGCTCAGAAATCTTAATTATTTAAAATTTTTTATTTGTTGTTTCTGGAATTTCACGTTAGTTACAGCCTTTCCTTGAGCTTTCATTGTACTACATGTGACCACTTACTCAAGTGAAATGATAGTTTTTGGTGATTTTTGCCAAGATTTTTCTCACCATGCATTGATAATCTTTTGCTTAGAGACATTATATGCAACGTAGAAAAATTATATGAAACTCCCAATATAATGCACATTTTTATTCATTAAAAATAATTTTCTTTAGAATCTTCAGTGTTTAGACAAAACCTCTCAATTTTTAATTCCAATTATTTTATGTCAAATCTTTTGCAGAAGCAATAAGAAGATGTTTGAGTTGTTTGCTCTTCACCAAATGATCCAAGAACTGCATAGGACTACAAATCCAGATCATGCTTTCCTCTGCATAAACCTCAATTCAATTCTGTTGAATTTGGGATTGTCAAGGAGTAACTCTCTTACCTCCATTCTAAGCACAAGTCATTAGCGCTATCTTTCAATCTAATTATTGTTCTATATAATTTATATCAACTGCCTAAGTTACTTGATTTTTTTTTTTACTGTTTTCTAAATAAATTAAGCAGAACCTCAGTACTGTATAAGTTACTCTGTATCATGTGGAATCTCATTGATATTTCCCTCATTCATAAAAAGGAAGATGAAAAGTTGCATAATATGCTAAATGGCTTTCTTAAAGACTTTTTAAAGAAGTTAAATAATGTTGTTCTGAATGACTTGTGCAATCTAAGGAATTGGATGCCTTGAGTAAAGCAGATCAAAAATACCTTTTAAAGCAGATCAGATCATACCTTTTCTTGCAGGTATGAATCTTCATTACCTTTTACTCTTCTTTTATAAATTCATTTATTTATTTTATGTTTGATATGTAACAGGCAGGTATCTTATCAAATTATCTTTTGAGATAATTACAGTTTTAATGATTAAAACCAGATTTTGATTTAACATAACTAGATGCGTTGAATGAAAAATGTTGGTTTTATTTCAGAATGTCTTAGTGTTTGTTTGATCTTTTCCTGTACTTATGTAACATCTATTATTTTATCCTGCTTTGTATGAATTTCTAGTGTAAATTTGGGTTGTAATATCTCTGAAAATGTAAATAAAAACATTTCTTAAAATGCCTGGCAATAGTAATCCCTCGTGTAAAATTATTATATTTCATTATTTCTGCTTTATTTTATATTCATTTGCAATACAATCCACATTT
Organism: Antrostomus carolinensis; assembly: GCF_000700745.2. NCBI lineage: Eukaryota > Metazoa > Chordata > Aves > Caprimulgiformes > Caprimulgidae > Antrostomus > Antrostomus carolinensis. Next base: position 24,716 of record NW_010315519.1, read on the forward strand.
GGTCTCTTAGTACTCACATTTCTTTTCTGGGTGTGATGAATATATTTCTTGTCTGCCACAGTTCAGTGTTGAGAAGTTCTAACACATAGGAAATAAGATACTTTCTGAAAATTTAACTTGGTCTTCCATTTTTGATTTCTGACTTGTACTGCAACTACTGAAACTCTTTAATCGTAAAATTGAAACTGCAATTAAAGTTTAGAGACCTGCTGTATAGAATCATAGAATCATAGAATGAAAGATCTGCTGTATGTTAGTCTCTGACTAACACTGGCAGTCAGTATAAAACTTGAGAGGTTTATGTCTCATTTTCATACATTATTTTTCTTGGTTTTCCTTTTATTTTTTATCAGAAGTCTTTGAACTGAGTCTTTGAAGTTGAATTCTAACTGCAAATATTTTTCTAGCAATTTGACTTACAGTTCTGACAAGCTGTCCTGTGAAAGTAGCCTACACCAGATTTGGCCCCAAGTGTATCCGGAAGAGAGAGCAAGCAGTGTGTACTCTCTTTGGGCAGGAAACTAATTCTAGGTAATTTTAAAATAACATTAATCATAGCTAAAAGCTTTTGCTGACAATGGGTTATGGCTTGGAGTAAGTATTTATTTCTTCATCAGTAGTTTTGGTTTTCTGACAGATTTACCAGCAGTGCAAAAGCTTGCATATACCTTTTCCTGGAGACAAAATCCTCTTATTTAGGAAGTGTGTTTCCAGTCCTCATGTGCTGCTCTATAATATCATAGAATAGAATCATAGAATGGTTTGGGTTGGAAGTGACCTTAAAGATCATCTAGTTCCAACCCCCCTGCCATCAGCAGGGACACCTTCCACTAGACCAGGTTGCTCAAAGCCTCGTCCACCCTGGCCTTAAAAACTTCCAAG